>NC_056750.1:2697641-2997641 GCF_019279795.1 Protopterus annectens
TCGTGTGATCCTTGACTTTTTCCTCTAGGACCATAGAATTGGTGGGTTGGATCCTATAATGTACTACAGCCTCAACCTCTAAGACGGCAAAGGACTGTAAATAGCTTTTAGGTGCATGTTGACAAGCAGACCGAGTCTTCCTTCTGTAACTTGTGATCCACTGAGGTCACCCAGTGCTAGCTGTCATTTTACCAAACAGACAGACACTGGCTCAGTTAACCATTTTCTTCCCCATTCTCCTATATTGTCAGCTTGTATTTTGGGGAGCATAATGTTTCCCACCAAACACTTGTTGTGCCCTGGCAGGGAACAGAACCTGGATCTACAACTCAGAGACATACTGTTTTGTAAGAGTTTACACTGTGGATATGTAAAGTGTCCACTCTTTGCACATTACTGCATTGTTGTACATAGTTTGCCGGCAGCACTACATTTTTGCCTACTTAAACTACACCATTTAATGTACAGATCTGTCTACTTTAAGTGACTTTGGAATGTATACTCGAGTCCATTATTCATCATCTATTACTAAAGGATTATGTGTCATCTATTACTAAAGGACAGTTACTATGTAGTAACTTGTTTGAGCTGCTATTGAAAGCACGCTTGTTTGTAAATTGCTGTCAAAGTTGGCAGTTAGACGGTGCAATCAATGCTCATATTAAGGGACACTTAAAATTTTGTTGCCTAAAATGTTATCTCAATTTGCACACAAAATTAGCAATTATTATAATTTTCGTCATTCCCTACAGTCACTAACATTTTATGTGTACTTAGTATTAAAGTCTACAATAATAATAATAATAATAATAATAATAATAATGATGATAGTAATAATGCCAGGTTTGCCTGAAAATGTGATACTACATGGTTATGAAAGCCTCCATATGTCAGTTTGTAAGAGATTTACTGTAGGCTTGTCTTCATCATTCTGAGCTATGTGTTAGAATTTGTTAATCACTTAAAGCTTCACGTATAACAAAACTCAACTTTTCTCTGCTTTAAGGAATGTCACAGTATGTGGGAACAGAAGTAGAAATTTATTCTTTCACCTTGATAGTGCAGTGAAGAGAGATGAAAATGTCCCCATAGTCCTTGATGAGACATTGGATACAGAGGTTCATTATGCATGCCTCAAGGATTCCTTTACTGTGAATACTTGTGTGAAGGGATTGTAATTTCAGGGCATGTGACTTTGTAGGTATAAAGTATGTTTTGGATTTCATGCAGGATTTGTGGCTCAGTTGAGAACTCACAGTCAAAGTGAAAACCTGGAGTTTAGTGCAGTCCCATTGTGACAAAGGGAGATACTGCCAGCAGAGCTATCTGGAATTTTGTAAATACTTATGTTGTTTGTGAATATCAAAATGAGTTATATAAGATGTTTGTGTTACAACTGTATTAGAACTGTATGCCACGTGTATATCAAACTGGTCTGTACAGACGTGTGTCTAAAAGGTATTTTATAAAATGATTGTGCTTAAAATGTAACCATAGTGTGCCCTACTGGAAAAGAACAGAAATGTATGTGCACTATTGTAACTGTTTAAATGTATATATTTTAACAGTGGAAACCGGAATACAAGAGGTTAACTTCAGAAAAATAACTGAAATTAAATTACTTTGTAGGCTAGGCTGGAGACACAATGTCTATGCTGAGAAGTTTCTGGATTGTCTTCAGAGTGAACTAATTACTAGTTCTGAAAACATGAAGGAATGTAATTGTTTAATGACTTCCAGCATCTGCCAAAGATCTGAGGTCTATGTATTTTCACAAGTAGATGCTAAATACTGCTAGCTTCTGGCAGTCGGGGTTTCTCCTGGGATAGAGTCAGATGACAAAAATTATGTCATTCTGCAAGCTATCCCATCATTAATATTTCAGATATTCATTTGAGAACTCTCTTAGAAAGACAGGGCATTCTGTATTTTGTCTTGGACCTGAGGAAGAACCATTCACCACAACATCAGCCTTGCTCTATAATAGTACATTCTTAAGGTACAGTGATTCTCTTAGATTCAGTCAGGAATATAGTGAAGCTTAGTTTAGATATTTTTCTTTATTTATTTAAGACTGTCCTGTTTTAAGTATTTCCTGTGATTTTGAACTCTGATGTCACTGTGAATATATATTTAATATTGCCTTGTTCTTTTATTATTTATTATTAAATATATTTAAACATTTCATTGTGGCTGATCTGTGTAGAGATATTTAAGTTTTGAGAGAACTTGCATATTTATTTGGTGACACTGTGTGGGCCACTCCTAATAGCCTTGCTGTTGGTCAAAATACCATTTGTGTTAATATTAATATTGCACATTAAGACTGGACACCTTTTGTTAAGAGCCTTAAAGTAGCTAATAAGAAGTTGGCTGGTGGCAGTGATAACTACCTTGTAGTCTGGGAAAAAGGGGGCATAGCTAGTAAACCTGTGCTAGCAGGTGTGTGTGTGTGTGTGTGTGTGTGTGTGTGTGTGTGTGTGTGTGTGTGTGTGTGTGTGTGTGTGTGTGTGTGTGTGTGTGTGTGTAAAAAAACCTCAAAGAGTGTGTGTCTCAGCTACATGGGCAGGGACATGAAGAACTGGTTGGACAGAGAAGGTACTGGAGGTCTTGGCTTGGTCACTCAGCTGAGATCTCAACTATATAGCTGTGCCAGTGGGACGTCTTATTGGGGATATGGAGAATGAGAGAGAAACCAACCCCGGACTGACTGTGGTCTCTGTCTGCTCATATGGAAAATTGCACATGATGCAGAAAGCTGCATCTGGAAATACTGTATATGTAACTGTTATCCTCCCAGTGTACATTCCCCACTGTAGCCAGTGATGAGGATTGAAGTTCCTTGATTACTGGTCCAGTGGTGGGTCATGACATTATTGGTTGCCAGTGGTAGAATCGGTACATCACATATTGGGATTCAGTGGCATGGATATTGAACTCCTATAGCCTGTAAACAGTGGTCACTAAAGGAGGTGTTTGTACTCATAAGCAGCCACATGGTAGACATTCAGAGTGTCATGTCACAATAGTTTTATTTATTTATTTATTTATTGTTAGCTTAGTTAGTCAGGTGAAGAAGGAAAGATGTCAGCAGAGGAGTATGGAAAGCTGACAAGGAGCCAGTTGGCTAAGATTTACCAAGGCAAAAGATTGGTGCATGCCAACCCGACTAAAGCAGAAATTATTGCAGCCTTAACGATGGCTGCATCACAGACCAGCAACCAGGAGGTCAATCAGTTTGGCCTTGGGGATGTACAACTCTTAGAAAATGGACAGTTCAACTTTGCCTCAGAAGACTTAAAAATCCATCTGGAGTTAAAGAGACTTGAACTGGGGGCCAAATGGTTGGAATTGGAATCATCAGTGAGACTGCGGCATTTGAAGGCTGAAGAAAAGGAGAAACAGACATCATTAGAATCAGCAGAGAGGCTGAGACATCTGGAGGCCAAGAAAATGAGAGACTGAGACATTTGGAGGCAAAAGAAAATAAGAGGCAGAGGCAACATGAAGAGAAATGCTGATTCTTCACCAGGATCATGGAGGTAAGAGGAAAGGGAGTAACCAAACCTCAAAAACAATAAAGGTCAGTAAATTGTTTCCACAATTTACAGAGGTTGACAATGTTGATAGTTTTATTCATATGTTTGAAAAGGTAAGTAAACAGTATAATGTTGACCAAGGGCTATCGGTGCAGTTCCTTACCCTCTTACTCCATGGAAAGCTGCAACTGCTGTTTCTAAATTGTCTGATACTGATTACTTAAATTATAATACATTTAAAATTTGTTTGAGTGTTTTAAGTTAACACCTGAGGCTTATAGAAAAAAGTTTTAGACTCAAGGCAGATGAAAGTTTGTGTGGGAATATTGCTGAACTAAGCACTTGTTTTCATAGAGTGGGTGTCAGGTCACCAATTTTGAAGGGCTGGCAGACCTTTTTGTGAGGGAAAAGCCCTTAGCACTTTGTCTGAGGACATGAGACTCTGGTTGGCAGATAGGGAATGTAATACCATGGATGAGTTGGGGAAAAGGGAGACATAGACCTATTAAGTAGGGCATCACTGCACAGGAAAGGGATACCCAGTGCTTCACATGGGTCTAAGAAAACCCATGGTGGGCAACCTAAACTGCCCCAACAGAGTCCACCAGTAACAAGGGAAGCCACTAGTTCAGGTACATGGCCAGGATCAAGGGATAAATGTCTTAAATATAACCAGTGGGGCCATGTAGCATATAGATGTCCATGGAGTCAAGGTGGGGAACAAAAGGTGGGACAGCCAGCAAGTGGGAATGACAGAATTCCAGCAGTAAATTGTCTGCAGACAACAAGGATACCAAACTACCACAATAGGCTATATCCTGGCTTAGTAGATGGGAAACAGGCCACTGCTAAGAGACACAGACTCTGACCTAACCATTGTGAAGCCTGCCAGGAGTGGCCTTAAGTCAACTGGTGCCCTAGGCAAAAGGGCTCCATGGCGCCCCACACCACACCACCTGGTGCCCCCATCCTGGTCTACCTACACCAAATAAATAGTGGAAAAGTGCCCTTGCTAGAGCGGCACCCTAGGCAGCTGCCTAGTTGGCCTATGCCTAAGGCCAGCTATGAAGCCTGCAATGGTTAAAGAGGAGCACTACTTGCTTGGACAGTCCACTCCAGTCAGAGCTTTAAGAAGGACCCCATTCCAAATAACATTGACTAGGGTTCAACTGACTGGAAGGGTGGAAAAGGAAGCAAGCAAGCAAGTAGGTATGTTTGAGGATATCCCTGCAGATGTCCTGACAGAGAATGATTTTGAATGCAGTAACCTTGTGTGCATGCAGTTACATGCAGTCAGGCTTGGAGACAAGCATGTGGGTCTGGTAGCCTGGGGGGGTACAGACAGACTGCACACACTGCAAGGACTGTTGAGGTGGCTACTTCAGGGACAGAGATGAGCCACAGCTGCTTGTGAGTATGGATGTTCCCTTGAACAGACTGACTGCAAGGGCAGAGGTGAGTAGTAGTACCCAGGCTAACAGTGAGGCACTTCTGTCAGAGGACACCATACTTACTGTGGAAGAGAAGCTGGAATGATTACAAAGAGAGAGTTCAAATAGGCTCAGCTGTCAGACGCTACATTACAAGGCTTGAAGGAGGTAGTGACAGAGGCACCTGATTTTCAAGGGAAGGAGGAATCTGTATATTGGGACAAAGGGTTACTGTATAAAGAGTGGACCCCTGAGATAGAGTAGCGGGTGAGAGAATACAGTAGTTGCTAGTGCCCAGAACCTACCATCTGGCACTTCTAGTCATAACCTATGACATTCCCTTTGCAAGTCACATGGACATAAAGGGTGCCAGGAGACATATTATGCAGAACATTTATTGGCCTGGGATTTCCAGGGATGTAACAGGGTACTGCAGGAACTGTGAGCAGTGCCAAAAGGTAGGCATGACAGGAGACAGGAGACAAGGTCAAAGCTCCTCTGGTGCCTTTGCCTGTGATTGAGGAGCCATTTCAGAGGGTAGCTATAGATACTGTGGGGCCTCTGAGCACCCTAAGTTCCACAGGGAAGAAGTATATCCTAGTGGTAGTAGATTATGCTAATATATACCCCGAGGCAGTGGCTCTGTCCTCCATTGAGGCAGAAAAGGAGGCAAATGCTTTGCTAGAGATTTTCAGCAGGGTAGGTTTCCCAAAAGAAATACTGACTGACAGAGGTGCCAATTTCATGTCAGACCTGCTAACTTGTCTGTGAAAACACTGTGGGTTGAAGCTTCTAAAGACTACCCCCTGCCATCCCCAGATTAATGGTTTTGTGAAGTGGTTAAACTATACACTAAGGACCATGCTACAGGCATTTGCAGACCAGTTTATGAGGGAGTGGGACAAATATTTGTCCCATCTGTTGTTTGCTTACAGACGAGATCAGACAGGAGTCCCTGTGAACTATGATGTTTACAGATGACATTGTGATCTGTATTGAGAGTAGAGAACAGGTGGAGGAGACCCTGGAGAGATGGAGATATGTTCTAGAGAGAAGAGGGAATGAAGGTTAGCAGGACTAAGACAGAATATATGTGTGTGAATGAGAGGGCGGATAGAGGAATGGTGAGGATGCAAGGAGTAGAGGTGGCAAAGGTGGATGAGTTTAAATACTTGGGATCAATAGTTCAGAGTAATGGTGAGTGTTGAAGAGAGGTGAAAAAGAGAGTACAGGCAGGATGGAGTGGGTGGAAAAGAGTGTCAGGAGTGATTTATGACAGACGAGTACCAGTAAGAGTGAAAGGAAAGGTCTACAAAAGGGTAGTGAGACCAGCTATGTTATATGGGTTGGAGACAGTGGCACTGACAAAAAGGCAGGAGTTACAGCTGGATGTGGCAGAGTTAAAGATGTTAAGATTTGCACTGGGAATGATGAGGGTGGACAGGATCAGGAATAAGTATATTAGAGGGTCAGCCCAGGTTGGAAGGTTTGGAGACAAAGACAGAGAGGCAAGATTACGTTGGTTTGGACATGTGCTGAGGAGGGATGCTGAATATATTGGGAAAAAGGTGCTAAGGATGAAGCTACCAGGTAACAGGAAAAGAGGAAGGCCTACGATAAAGTTTATGGATGTGGTGAGAGAGGACATGCAGGTGGTTGGTGTGACAGAGTAAGATGCAGAGGACAGGAAGAAATGGAAACAGATGATCCGCTGTGGCGACCCCTAATGGGAACAGCCGAAAGAAGATGATGATGTTGTTTGCTTACAGAGAGGTGCACCATGAATCCACAGGTTTTTCACCCTTTGAGTTGCTGTATCAGCATACGGTGAGGGGACCTCTAGATTTGATTCATGATGAGTGGGAGAATGAGTGTGAATCCCACAAGGAGTCTGTTGTGACACATGTCCTAAACCTCAGGGCTCAGGGAACTCATGGACTTAGCCCAGGAGAACCTGGCAGTAGCTCAACAGCACAAAAAGTTCTACTATGACTGGAAGACTCGAGCTAAAGACTATGCTGTGGGGCAGCAGGTTATGATTCTCATTCTTGTCAGACACAACAAGCTGCAGGCAGCTTGAGAGGGACCCTTCAAAGTGGTAAGGAATGTCACTGATGTTAATTACATGGTAGAACTGCTAGGCAGGAGGCAGGGGCACAAATTGTACCATGTTAACATGATGAAACCTTACCATGATAGGGAGGCCCTTGTGGTGAGTATTTGCAGTGGATGGCAGGAAGAGTCTGAGGGGGATCTGGGGACTGATCTCCTCAGTGAGGCTCGAACTGACATCTCAGTGGAAGGGGTAGCAATGTTCCATCAGCTATTGGCTACCCAGGTTTGAGAAATATGAGCAGTGCTACAGGAGTTTGGGGACATGTTCACTGGGAAACCAGGGTACACCCACCTGGTGCAGCACCATGTGGATACAGAACTCCAAAGGCCTATTAAGCAGGCCTGAGTGAGTCAAACAGACTCTGATGGAGGAGATACAGGAGATGTTGGAACTGGGGGTAATCCAGGAGTCCAGCAGTCCCTGAGCCTCCCAAGTGGTGCTGGTACTAAAGAAGGATGGCAGCACCAGGTTCTGTGTGGACTACAGGAAATTAAATAGTCACACAGAGTCAGATGCTTACCCCATGCCTAGGACAGATGAAGCTGTAGAGCAGCTGTGTGTCGCTAAGTATCTTACCACTATTGATCTTACCAAGGGCTACTGACAGGTGCCCTTGATTCCCAACTCTAGAGAGAGGTCAGCCTTTGTAACTCCTTTCGGCATGTATGAACTCATGAAGATGCCCTTTGGGATGAACAATGCCCAGTGACTTTCCAGAGGCTGGTATGTCATATCCTAGCAGGAGCAGGACATTTTGCACTTGCTTACTTGTATGATATTGCCGTCTACACCAATTCCTGGCAAGAGCATCTTCAGCATGTCAGGGAGGTGCTGAGCAGACTACAGAGGAGAGGGTTGTCAGGTGGCAGGAGGGTATGGCAGAGTTCTCCTACCTGAAACACAGATTGGGGAGTGGTAAGATTAGGCCAAAACCTGCCAAAGTGGAAACCATTCATGCATGGCCTGCCCCAGTCACCAAAAAGCAGGTGAGGGCATTCTTGTCCCCAATTATAGTACTATAGCTGCTCCCCTCACAGACCTAGCAAGGAAAAACAGGCCAGATAAGGTAGTGTGGACCCCAGCATGTGAGCAGGCATTCCAGAAGCTTAAAGGAGCTTTAGGATGACCCCGTGTGTTAGCCAGTCCAAATTGCAGCAAAGAATTTGTTGTGCAGGTGGATGCTTCAAACCATGGGGTGGGGGCTGTCCTCAGCCAGGTTTCCTTAGAGGAAGAAGAGCACCCAGTGGTATATCTCAGTCATAAGCTCCAACCCAGGGAGAAATACTATGCAGGTGTAGAAAAAGAATGCCTAGCCTTAGTGTGAGCACTGCAGAAACTTCAGCCTTATCTGTATGGAAATAAATTCACTGTTGCTGCAAACCACAACCACTTAACATGACTACATCGAATCAGCCAGCAAAATGCCAAGCTACTAAGGTGGAGCCTAGGGTTGCAAGCATATGATATGACAGTGCAGCACCACAGTGGGGTTAGCAATGCCAACACAGATTGGTTCTCCAGACAGGGTATGGAGTAATGTATTCTCAGATAGGTTCATCTCTCTTAAGCAATGTTTCAAATGGGTCATTTGAAAAAACAGCTTGAGTATTTGAGGGGGGAAGAAGTGTGACAAAGGGGTATACTGCCAACACAGCTATCTGGAATTTTGTAAATAATTATATGTCATTTGTGAATATCAACATGATTTATATAAGATGCTTGTGTTATAAATGTATTAGAACTGTATGCCGTGTGTATAACAAACTGGTCTGTACAGACATGTTTGTTAAAAAGGTATTTTATAAAGTGCTTGTTAACTAATTACAACTGAGTGAAGCCTCCAGGTGCATCTGCAGTTAACTCCTACTGACACTTCTAGGTGTCAAATATTACTCATTCATATTTGCATCAATAATTCCAACACCATGATATGTACAAGGTTTTAAAAGCTTTCATCTTAAAGCTTACAAAACAGCAAGCTCAACTGCATTAATATTTGACCTCTGTCTATTGCAGGTAAATAGATATTAACTGTTGTTTTCATTATATTCATTTATATAGATATAATTTCCACATTTTATGAATACCTCAATAATAAAGTAACACAGACAGAACTCCTTAGCCTCATATGAAAACTCTCAGCTAGATGAATAAAATGTTGCTGACAGTATGTATGTACCTTGACTGGCTGCTGAGATATTGTAAGTTGTTTACAAAATATTACAAACATAATAGTTACTGTGTATTATAAAATTCAGTTTAAGACCTAAAACCTAAAGAATAATAAAAGTATAATAAAAATTATAAATATACACTATAAAAATAGTTTGTGCTAAAGGGTTTGCCATTTATACTTCTTTAATAACCCCCCTATGGCTACAGAGATATGAACACTTGTTTGAAATGTGAGGGTATAATCTGATTCGGTCAAACAGCGTAGGCTCTGCCCACTAGAAGCTACAGTGCAAACTTCCTGAACTCCATTGGAGTGAATGGGAAAATTCTCAAAGAGAAAGGAACCGCAAAGGAAGAATCAGAAATTGAGCTCTCCTCTGAGTCTGAATCAAACATAGGAGAAACTCTATATCTACCTTTTCTTCTTCCTGTCCAGATTCAAAATCTTGAATCTCTTCAAGAAAAGATAGATGTATCTAGGAGTTCCTCTTTCTTTTAATAGAAATCACATTATAACAAGGATTAATAGTCTAAGTTAATCCCTGAGCCAGACCCAGTAAACTACTCCTGTCTAAAAGAAATTTGAGGAAGAGTAGATACTGTAACAAAAGGGGATACTGCCAGCACAGCTATCTGGAATTTTGTAAATAATTATATGTCATTTGTTATTATCAAAATGATTTAGGTTCATAGGTGTGTACTAGGCTAATGGCCCTGGAGCCTTTACAAGGTTAGCCCATAGAAGTGCCTTGGCATTGCGCCGCCTGACGTTAGTTCCCAGTGCCTCTATCAAGTACAGCTACTGAAGTGATCCCCAGGGTGAACTTTCTATTACCATACCAGTCATCAAGATTTCTCTTGAAGAGGGACAGCAAGGTGCTCTGCTTGACATGTATGGAAAGTCTATTGCAGAGCATGGGCAGTCTCTGGGTGAGGAACCTGTCCCTCCAGCATGTTCTGTTGATTGTGGTAATGAGGTTGAGGTCTCTGGAGAGTGTGCTGCAGCGGGATTGGGATTTCTTTAGATGTAGCATTTCTAACAGAGCTGGGTCAGACATGGCTTTGTAGGTTTATATAGCATGCTTGTGTTACAACTATATTAGAGCTATATGGCGTGTGTAAATCAAACTAGTCTGTACAGACGTGTGCTAGAAAGGTATTTTATAAAGTGATTGTGCTTAAAATGTAACCACAGTGTGACCTACTGGAAAATAACAGAACTGTACTTGCACTATTGTAACTGTCTAAATGCATATATTTTAACAGTGGAAACTGGAATACAGGAGGTTAACTTCAGATAAATAACTGAAATTAAATGACTTTATAGGCTAGGCCAGAGACACAGTGTCTGTACTGAGAAGCTTTCTGTATTGTCTTCAGTGTGAACTAATTACTAGTTTTGAAGACATGAACAAATGTAAAGTATCTGCCAAGGATCTGAGGTCTATGTATTTTCACAGGTAGATGCTAAATACTGCTAGCTTCCTACAGTGGGGGTTTCACCTGGGATAGAGTCATATGACAAGAAATTATGTCATTCTGCAAGCTACCCCTGCAGTAATATTTGGGATATTAATTTGAGAATTCTCTTGGAGAGAAGGTGCATTCTGTATTCAGTGTTGGAACTGAGAAGAACCATTCACCACAACATCAACCTTGCTCTATAATAGTAAGCTCTTAGGGTATAGTAATTCTCTTAGATTCAGTCATGAATATAGTGAAGCATAGTTTAGAAGTTTTTCTTTATTTATGTGAGACTTTCTTGCAATGTTGTTTTAAATATTTCCTTTGATTTTGAGCTCTGATGTCACTGTGAATATATATTTAGCATTGTCTTGTTCTTTGATTATTTATTATTAAATATATATAAACAGTTCATTGCGGTTGATCTGTGTAGAGATATTTAAGGTTTGAGAGTATTTGCATATTTATTTAGCGACACTGTGTGGGGCACCACTAATAGCCTTGCTCTTGGTTAAACTACCATTTGTATTAACAGTAACATTACACAGTAAGTTTGGACACCCTTTGTTAAGGGCCTTAAAGCAGCTGATAAGGAGTTGCCTAGTGGCACTGCTAACTACCTTACAGTCTGGGGAAAAGGGGGAATAGCTAGTAAATCTGTGCCAGCCTTTACCAGATGTGTGTGTGTGTGTGTGTGTGTGTGTGTGTGTGTGTGTGTGTGTGTGTGTGTGTGTGTGTGTGTGTGTGTGTGTGTGTGTGTGTGTAAATCAAACCTCAAAGTGTGCATGTGTCAGCTACTTTGGGAGGGACATGAAGCACTGGTTAAATAGAGAGGGCATTGGAGGTATTGGCTTGGCCACTCAACTGAGATCTCAACTCAACAGCTGTGCCAATGGGGAATCTTATTGAGGATCTGCAGAAAGAGGGAAAACCATCCCCAGACTGACTGTGGTCTCTGTGTGCTCTTAAGTGAAATGGCACTTGATGCAGAGAGCTGCATCTGTAAATACTGTTTTGTGTACCTGTCATCCTCTCAGTGTACATTTCCCACTGTTGCCAGTGGTGAGGATTGAGGCTCCTTGATTACTGGTCCAGTGGTGGGTCGTCACATCTGTCATATGCCAATTTTTGAAGAATGGGTTGTGGTGGTACTGTGAAAGGAGGAATGGTCCTTTGGAAGTACGTGCTAGGGATAATGGCTATTTTTTTGTTTTATGCTTGCTGGGTAGGTTTTTGATAAGGTCATTTCAAAGACACAAACTTTGTAGAGGACATTGGCTAGCAAAGACTGAGGGAAGCAGAATCATTCCTGATAGCTGCTGCATATTATCAGTTAAGTGCAGCTTTTTATTTCTGGAAGATGGTCAACTGAATTGAATCACTGACTTTTCCTACTGTACTGTGTGTGCATATTGAGAAAGAAATGGGTATGATTATGTTTTTGGTGTACTTTTGTTGCAATGTTTTATGAGTGAGGACAGCAGTGTTTTATAGTATTAGTGTTATATATTAGTTAATACATTTCTTTTAACTGTGGTATGGGAGAGACAGTTATTGGCATGTGGAAAGGATTTGCCACCTTTTTGGCTTAGTTTGATTTCGTGTTTTTATTGAATTTATTGTAGTGGATAAATTTGTTTTCTAGCATGTGGGAAGTAGTTGAGTATTTTCTTATTTAAATGTACACGAGTGCACACATATGTGCATTGAAGAAATGTTTCTGCAAATGTTTATACATGTTTGTGTGTCTGTCTATCTATGCTTCTAGATCAGTCTGGTTATGTTTGAGTAACAGGCAGGAATGTGGATGATCAGCAGTATCTTCCTAATGAGGTTAACATATGTGCAGCACATAGCAACACAGGAGCAATCGTAGGCAACTGATCACAGGGCCCATAAGATGCTAACCCCTACTGCTTTAAGTACACACACCTAATTACCTGGGGACACTTGGGTACCTAATTACATAATCCTAAATCAGAAGTATGTACTAAACTCAGTTTAGTTACACAGTGGTGCCACATCAGGTCACAGGGTTTCTCAAACTCTTCAATTACATGGTAGAGTGCAAGATGGAGTTACAGACAATCAGCCTTAGCAGTGGAAGACACAGTTGTTGGCTGCTTTCTTGTGTTTATGATATTTGTATGCAGAGCTTCACATATATGATATTCATTCATTAGTGTGGCTATAACTGCAGCATGAATATGTCTGATAAAGATGCAGGGGATTATAATTTTTTCCAACATGAGGAATGAGAGTTCTATATTGAGTTTTGGATGTGAAACTGTGTCAAAGGCTTTAGATAGATATATGAACACAGGTGAAACTAGGTTACCTTTAGTTCTCTTCTGATTTATGTTGATAAAGATAAGTAGGGCAGTTTAGTGTCATTTTGGACAGAAGGTTGTAATTAGTAAGGTTGTTAATGAGATGTATGTGGATACCTTTTCCAAGATTTTTGAAAGTGCTGCTAGGATAACAATTAGTTTCTAATTTGAGAAATCAGGTGACTTACCATTTTTATTAATTGGAATAATGTAAGATGTTTTCCAGATGTCAGACACATAGTTTTCAATTATATAACAGTTAGTTAGTATTTGGATGGGGAAGGCCAGGGCATCTGCTGTCATTTAAAAATATTCAGCTGGCAGATTATCAGTAGCGAAGGTTGTTGGCTTTAGCTTAAGGAATACTTTTCTAGTAGTGGAAGTTTGAACATTTTGGAATGTGAAACTCACTCTGTTATTGTCCAATGAGTCTGGAGTGTGGAGGTGGATATCTGAAGTATCTTTGGTTAAATGTTCCTGATAACCTACTCAACTGGATGGCTGGTTTACATAATTTTTCCTCTCCCGAAAACACAAAAGTTTATCCATCATTGAGGATTACAATTACCAAAATAATTACTGTTGTGCTGTTCAGACTTTATTTATTTACTATTTGTTCACTGTCTAAGTGGTCTGGTATCCTAAGCCTTTTCAGCTACGACCAGAGCTCAAAGAGCAGAAAATGCATCACAGTCTTTTCATCAGCAGTATTATATACAAAACAATCACATTGCAAAATTTAGAACATAGCAAAATAGAATGCAGATAGAGTAATATTAAAATATCTAGTCAGACTGCATTGAAACACACACACACACACACACACACATATATATATATATATATATATATATATATATATATAATACAAGCTATGATGTGCATAAAGCACCGTGCATTCACACTTGTAATACATAAACTCTATTAACTACTGAAAAACCTGGGTAAATATGGATAATAGGGCTAGGCTTATAAGGAGTCTTCAGCCATTAGCCTAGTAATCTCCTGGCTCTCAGTACAACTGGGGTCTATTGTTAAGTCACTCTATGATAATCTAACCTTCATGAAGAATTTACACAGATAAACAACTGATGTACTAAGCATGGGCTCAGACTGGATGCAAAAAAGTGCAAAATTGTAATGTTTGGTAGACCCCTCCCCTCTGCAGGCAACATAGAAAATACCCTGTTTCAAAAACAATACTTGGTATTATGGACCTTGGATCATGGATTGAGGATGTCCTCTCTTTTTGTCATCATGTGACAACAATAGTCAGTATATCTACTTATCACAGCTAATTGCAATCATTGTTCCCTTATATTCACTATTGATTAGGTCACTTATTGAGTGAAAGGGTCTCTTCAGGATCTATTTCACTAGACAGATCAAACAACTAGAAAGATTCCAGAAGTTGCTTACTAAGAAGGTCGAAGGCACACACTCCTTCATCAACATGCCACGAACAATAAAACATCCCTAAACCTAACAAGAATAAATCATCTTCAGGAAATATCTTAAGTAATTAGTGAGTCCATTGTTAGGCACACTGATTCCAGATACAGAACAAGGGCAATATTATGGTCATCTGTCTCTTGAGAGCCTGTATTGCAGATATTTCAAGAGTCCCTAAAACCTCTGTCTCAGTAAGTATAACTATGTCATGTTTATATTCCATGCGAAATGGACAATCTGATACAAAAACCCATAAAAGACATGCAGAAGGATTTGTTTGAATTTGCTATGCATGCTTCCCTCAAGGATACAACTCTGATCTTGAGTGATATCCCTCCCTCACTGAGAATGAAGTCTAGATTCAAAGAAAATATATGGTTTCAGTAACTGGCTAAGCAGTTAGTGTCATTCCAGGGGGCTCCAGCATGTGTCACCCTGGGATGAGATAACTGAAAATCCTACGTCCTTTGCCAAAGATAGTTTACATCTCTTGTTCAAGGGCTTCCACATACTGATCAAATCCTTTGCTACTCCCATTGTACCTTTTTAGGCACAGTTCTCCTAATGACCCTTAGGTCCAAAATAATTTATCCTGTTAGGGATCTAGTCTGGTGTGGTTTTTCAGGTCATTATGGAAAGAGGACACAATTAGGTCCAAAGTAATTCATGCAGTTGGGAGTTCAGTAGTAATGCCATGTCTTCATAAATTCAATGTGGGATCATATGAATAGGCTACACATATTCCACAGAGTCAATAGCCTAGTATTGACCTATGAACCTATGACCCTATGAAGAATGCACAGAGCTGGAGGGTTATATGAACAAGTCATTAACTCATAACTAGAGCATTACAATGGCATTCACAGAGGGGTGCAATTTTACACCACATGCAAGACTGAGCATACAGAGGGAATCTGTATTGTGTCACATGCTGTAATATCTCCTTAAAAAGCCATAAAACTTGGTTAAAATCTGCTTGGAACTTTTCTTGAGAGTCAGGAACTGATGATCCTATTAGGAAATCTGAGTTTAGTGAGTGTCTGTCAGGTGTTTAATGTCAGTCTGAATTCCCACATGTCACTGGTGTAACTTTACTTGCATTATATGCTGCTTCATCCTGGATCTTTGAGGCTCATCCAAGCTCTGCTGTTATATTAATTCATTGTTGTTTTAACAATGAATGTGAGCTATGTGAAATGTACCCATTATGAGAGAGGTAGAATCATTAAGCCAATCCTGTTATGTTTGCATTTCAACAAAAATACACAAGGATATAAAGCTCTGTTCTCACTATTTATAAAAGCAAATATATTTATTTATTAATTTTGGTTTAGCAGGAAGGTCTGAATGGGATTGATCCCATTTTCAGTGGAGGCCCATGGAGAAAAGTCCACAGCTATTACAGATCTAAGTACAGAAACCATTAAAAATGCATATGTAAAAAAACATAGTATGAGTTTTTCATTGTACAAGGAGAAAAAAAGCATTACATTTTTTACAGATGCAAAATACAGAAGATATTCACTTTGCACACATATATTAAAATATTGTGGCATTTTTAATTTTGTATCAGATATGTATGTACTTTAAAACTGTATGCACAGTTTAACATCTACAGGTGAAATGTTATAGTACATACTGAAACTGAGTATGTACATTTACTAGAAAGAGAGATATATGTTAAGACTTATGTTAGAAATATGTTTGGATGTTATGTCATTTAACTACTATAAAAATAAGAGTTTTCAGGAGTAAAGTAAGGAGGTTAGAATTTGTGCAGGAGATTGTAGTTTGGATGTTAGTATGTTTGTTTTATAGAAACATTAGCATGCCGTGGAACATGAGACAGAAGTACAGAGACAGAGATGTTAGATGAGACAAGAATGGAGACAGGACTGGCATATGTGCGTTAAAAGGAGGTTAGCAATATATGAGACAGGGAATGTTTACATACTACCCTGGAGCTGTGCAGAAGCAGAAATAGTTATTGAATAAGTGTTTTTCCAGCGATGTTTTAAATACATTTAACTTCTCTATTTGCCTCAGTTGTAAGGGGATGGGTTCCATATTTTTGTAACGTGATAAGAGTAAAGTGTGTCACCAGCAGAACTCTTTGATTTTGTGACAGAAAGCAATGTTTTGTTGGTGGATCTGAGGGTTCTAGCTCTACCTGGTTCTAGTATAAAATTGCCTTGTACCTTGTAGAGATGGACATTTTTCAGGGCAGTATGTTAGTCTGTGGACCATAGCGAGTTGTAAGCAGTTAAGGTTGTGTAGATTTTCAAGCCAGTTAAGATCTTTTAGGGGTACATGGTTCTGAATCTTTTGGGGGATATTTGCAGCAAACTTAGCAATTTTATTGTAGGATGTAAGTAAGTAAGTTATTGGTATCAGTTTTCCAGAGTGGTTAGTAAGAACATTTTCACCCTACAGAGGGTGTCTAGCTTCCAAATTATTATTTATTTTTATATTTATTTATATTTTTTATGACTTGGAGGAAGTGGTGACCATATTTGAGATGATCGTCAATTAATTTCCCAAACAGTTTGGTTTGAGAAATGCATTCTGTTTTTGTGTTAATAGATGATAAAATGTAGAATGAATGTCTTTCCTCTGTGTAGTTTAAAGGATAAATAGCATTAGTTTCGCTTTAGGATTTGTGAGTAGGTCCAAGTAATCTGCCCAGGATTCTGTGGATAAAAAGGCTTGTTGGGTAATGTTTTACTGGGAGGATAGCATCTAAGCAGAAAAGATGAGTCTAGCATCAGCTGTATATTGTACGATGGTTGCTTGTTTGGAGGTGCAGTATAAACTATTAATAAAGATATTAAAGAGAAAGGGTCCTAGACTTGATCCCTGGGGATGCTGACTGAGATTGGAAGAAAACTGAAGTAGTCCTGGTGCCATTTAACAGCTTGTTTCCTATGACATAGGTAACTGTGAAACCCAAGCAGGGTTTAACATTGAAACTCACAGAAGAAACACTGTGTATGTGTGTGTGTGTGTGTGTGTGTGTGTGTGTGTGTGTGTGTGTGTGTGTGTATGTATATATATATATAAATATATATATATATAAATATATATATATTATTTTTTTTATTTTGTTAGCAGGGCAGTATATTAGTCTGTGGACCATAGCGAGTTGTAAGCAGTTAAGGTTGTGTAGATTTTCAAGCCAGTTAAGATCTTTTAGGGGTACATGGTTCCGAATCTTTGAGATTCAGTGTCAGACATAACATCTGACACTGTCTCCCTTTTGCTTCTCATTTTTAAGTCTACTGGTACTGGATTCCTCTTGCTTTGATTATTTCCCTTTTTAACTATTCCTAAAGAATTATGTAATAACGCTCTGTGTTGTTATTCTCTATGAATGTACTTGTAAAAATATGCATATTAATTATGTTTAAAGCTTAAGTTGAGTCTCAATAGTCAAAAATCCTTTTTAACTATTTTTCAAAATTTCATTACTGTATTTGGAGCTTTTCTCCCCGGGCCTCTGCTGAAAATGGACATATATCCAGTCGGACTTTCACGGTCAACAAATGTAAAATAAAATAAATAAATAAATTATATATATATATATATATATATATATATATATATATATATATATATATATATATATATATGTGTGTGTGTGTGTGTGTGTGTATAGGCTTCTCATCTATGTTAAAAATGTATGCATGTACATTTTGGCTATCCAGCATGACACATCAAACATGAACAAAAAGAAAATTCAGAAAAAATGTGGCTACATTTTATAGGGAACAGTATGTAAACATTCGTCTCCCTGCCCTCATCACTTCAATATGCTTGTCACATTTTCCACTTGTTATTTGTTAAAATATTTTCAGCAGATATACTGAATATTCAAAATAATATTTTACACAGTTTCATAACCACTGTATTAAACTCAGTATTCACAGTTTGTTTAAAGTTGCCAACCATACTTCAAAACTTATTTGATAAGGAAGTCTAGACAAGGCCAAAAATAATGTGGAAATAAAGGCCCCAAATCAGGTACAATTTATAAGTCTAATTCGGTTAAAAAGTTAATAGAACAAAAGGTTTTGCATCAGCATGGATTTTCTGAACAATAAGGAATATGAAATTCTATGGTCTGGTTTTATTAAATAACTGTAATCTTCAGTGATCTACCAGAAAATCAAATTTTTTTATGAGGGACAGGGCAAAAATAAGCGGCAAAACGAGGAATGTTCTGCAAAATTCTGGCAGATGAGAAGTATTTTGCCACCACAGATGTGATAGAAAAACAATGTACATCAGTAATCAAAACGGGTAAAACGGGGCACACCAAAGCATGTGAATTTTGCCATTTTTTTTTTCCTTTTCCAAAGGTGGCAAGCCAAATTAGTGAACTGCCAGAAATTTTGGAATAGATAGATGTCATATCTGTGCTTCTTCTTTTGGAATTCTAAACGCTAAAAGAATACAGTTATTATTAAGAAAGAAATTATATTAACTGACTAACCATACAAGAAGCAAATGGGCACAGATATATACACAGTCATAGACACACACACACATATATATATATACACACACACACACACACAAGCATTAAATTATAGCAATGCAGTTAATATTTCTGAAATTTATACAGTAGGATAATGCATGACTTTTATTACTATTGCATTTAGATTGGTGTTAATCTATTTAAGATATATTAACTGCATTGTCATAATTTAATCTATGTGTGTATGTCTATGTGGTTGTGTGTGTCTTTGTGTCTATGGGGTCTACAAGTACTCCCGTGCTATTACCATTAGCTCATGACACTCTTTGCTTGTGCTCTAACTCCCATTAACTTGACCCCCGTGAAGTAACAATTGGTTAACTATCCCTCCAATACCCTGGCTCTAACCATAAAAACTCCCATCTAGTTTCTAAGCCTAAACTATGGGTCACTTTCTAAACCTAAGATCACTCTCTCCATCCCTAACCCTAATCTTCCAATCACTTTCTAAACTTAAAATCCCCCTCCTCTGTATAACCCTAATCTTCTGATCACTCACTAAAATGAAAAACCATCTCTCTTCCTTAACGCTAATTTTCCAACTGCTCTTCAAGGCTAAAAATCCCACTCCCCTCCCTAACTCCAACGTTACAATATCTTACAATCACTCTCTAAACCTCAATCTCACTCCTTCCCTAAACCTAAACTCCTGATCACACTCAAAACCTAAAATCCCCCTCCCCTTCTTAAACCACTGTGTTTCTCTTTCTGGCTTACCTGGTCCACAAGCACTTCTACACTTCATTCTGTAGGATGCAAACGTGTAACATGCACAAGCTGCTTGTCTGAACTCATATTCCAGTTCAAGCATGAGCAGGTGAGTGCACGGGCTACAGCACAGTCAAGCCCCTGGCTTCAAGGAATTTGTCTTCTGGTGCTTGCGACTTGGCCATATGTAAGGAACCTTACTCGTTTTTTTAGTGGGTGAATAGTACATTTACACAGAATCACTGATGCAGAAAATTGTTTTAACAACATAACATAACTGGATTTTCAGTGTCTGAGTCCCATGTGGATAAAAATCTGGAAGTGAGGAATGCCGTATTTGATCAATAAGCAATGCATTTGTTTTTCTAAAGGTTGCCACTGGAATATGGGAATGACACTGATTCACTGAATCACTTTTTTTGGAGGGGTGTATAGTATCACTGCCTGTTGAGTTTAGCTATGCTGCCTGTAATGAACAGCATCTCTCTGACAGCAAACTTAGAGGAAGCGTGAAATAATTAGATGCATTTTCAGCAACACAGCACTGCTGGATTTGTTACGACAGAAATGACATTTATGAAAATTTTCCTACACCCTTTCTGCATGTAATTTAATTTTATTTAATTTATCTAGGTCAGAGCCATGGACATTTGTATATTATTCTTTTTTTGAATCTCAAATACAATTAAGATTATAATGAAACCAAATTATATAATTGCAAAAATGTACAAAATACATTATAACATGATCAAACACGTGTGAAGTTTATAAAAGCACAACAAATTTTAACATAATATGTCAGTATGATAGACTGAAACAAAACAGTGTAAGAAACTTCTGTGTGGAAGATTTTCAGTCCATATATTTCTAGTTAATCACTGTATATTGATCAGATCAGACAATAGTAGTAGAAGTAGCGAACGTAAACTCATCAAGTCAAAAAGTAATAATAGAAAATATATAATTCTACAGCATTACTAAGTATCCGAAAGTAATCCAAGCAAGGCAGGCAGTCTGTTTCCAGTCGAAAATCCTTTATTAAGTACACAGACAAGCGATCCAAGTAAAACAAAAATAGAGTAATAATTTCCTCACAAGCTTTCTAAATATATATTTACTTTTTATCAGGCATGGGAGTGGTTTATTGTGCTGTAAAACAAAGTGTTATTAGTACACATGTTAAATTCACATCCCTTCCCCCATCAGTGTGACATTCGAGCTGGTCCTGCCCTACCTAGTAGCTGTCATAATAATATATAGCCCTAATGTACTTTAATGGTACATCTTATTTAACCAAATTATTAAGTGGATTATTAAGTCTGTGGTTTTATACAAGGCAATATACTACATGGCTGGAAATATATCAACCTTAGTTAATTTGCAATCAAAAATTATATATAAATATATACATATACATTTTGCATGTAAAAATCAGTTTCTATTTTCATAACCTATTGTTAACAAAGATTGCTTTCATCCTTCTAGACTTCTTCAGGTCTGTGTACAAGAACCCTAAAAACCTATATAATTGTATAATTAGTTAGTATTGTTATTACCATCATTCTGAATAAAGTGGAAAAAAGAGAACCAGAAAAATATAAAAATAAAAAATATATATGTATGATGATGGAAACAAAATATACACTTAAATTTCAAATTATTTAAAATGGTATTTAAAACCAATTTGTAGAAAAAAATAAAATAAAATACAATTAGTCATGTAAACAATGTGGCAATTTTCTAAGTTCCAGTGCACTTTTAATTGAACAGTAGTAGTTTAGTCCAGGCTTTCTAAAAGAGTTCAGCTTTAATTGCCACATGAGTTCATGTTTCTCCAGAATATTCGGGATGTCTCCTTCAAGATCATCCATGTCTATGCGATTCAGGATCTGAAACTTAAAACCTGTGTGTCTTTTATGAAGAGAAAGGTGTTTGACTAGTGCATTATTTTTACATCCAGAGCGGATTTCTGACAGATGACATGAAATCCTTCACTTGAGTTTATTTACAGTCTTGCCCACATAGAATGCATCACATTCATTGCACTGTGCCCTGTAAATTACTTTTTTAGTGTTACAGTCACCCCCTGCACTGGTTTTAATGATCTTCTTTAAATAAAGGCAATAAAAACTATCACCTTGCTGTATAAATATACAAAATGTACAATTAGTTTCACATCTTTTAGTGCTTTTCTCACATGGTCTAGGTTTAAATTCTTCAATAGTATTTTTGATACTGTGATAATCCAAAGTGTATGTCAGGATGCAGCAATTTTTGCATTTGTTATTCTCTGTGGGTAGTAGCAAAGATTTCTGTGACATTTAGAGAAAAGTCAGTAAATATTTTTTCTTGTAAAGTATAAATGCATTTACCATTTTCAAGCCCCCCCCCCAGCACGCGCACACACACACACACACACACACACACACACACACACACACACACACACACACAGAGGCCAGAACTGCAGAAAGAGAGTCAGGTGGCAACCCTATCAACTAGGTGCACTAATACTGTTCATAAAAAAGGTATTTTATGCTTTGTGGGACATCCTTCCAGAGGAGGATGCATATCTGGTACATGCAGATCGATTGTAAGAGATTCCCACTGACTTTGAGTCAGTCCTTAAAATGTAAGAGAGCAACCATAATATACAGCTGAATTTACTTTAACATACATTTACTATGTGTCCTTGCATTAAGAACACAGAAAAGGAAATCAGAAGTACTTAACTGTGTTTAAATGCATACACACACACACACACACACACACACACACACACACACACACACACACACACACACGCGCTTTTCTACACATGTCCTTTATATACATATACAGAAACACATACATACATACATACACACTATGTGTGTGTGTCTGTAATATGTGTGCATACAATTAATTTATAATAAACAATACAGTTAAGCATTATTAATGTATACATTCTAGTAAATTCTGCTCAATGATTTAGTTGGTCACACATTGGCTATGTGTTCCACATGCAATCTTGATCAATGTCTTTCTGTCAGTATTTTTTTTTTATTTGTGTTGATAAGTGCATTTAATAACTGTTATCTTTGCCAGTGTAGCTTATGTTGTGGCTGAAAAAGGATTCTGGAACCAGTTTACTTTCCTGGTTACCAAAGTATAAATAAATATGAAATAGAAAAAAGGAGGGGGAATATGACAGAAATAACTGAGGAACTAGTGAAGCACATTTTAAGTCTCTCATTCATGAGAGAGAAAATCCTCACACTGAATGCATTGAGAAGTAGCAGACAGATTAAGTTTAGAGTCCCACTGCTTGTCACTTCTAAATGAACAGCAAGGAATCATTTACTGCAGTGAGAGTTTTCACACCTTGGCAGGAGAGTATGGGGGAGGGTTTATCAAGTTTGTTAGGACTACAAAAGACTCCTCTTACAAAAAACTGTTTTTATCTGCTCCCTTTTGCTGCAAGTAGCTAACAGCTATTTATAGCATAGAACAAGCTCTGTCAGAGAGATAAAAGAGGCCCAATCAGGTAAACACTGAAGCAGCATTTTACAGAAGGTGTGTTTAGATGACAGAGCTTCACAGTCCTGCCATTATATTTTAATGGCATGAGAAAACAGCACCACTTCCTTATGTCTGGCATGAGTCATATAAAGAGGACTTGAAATGTATTCTGGGAAGAAGGAAGGAAAGTAAGAAAATAAGATCATGTTACCAGGGCAGGCCCCATCATCCACCATTTTGAGAGAAATGCATTAAAATTGTAAAAGAAGCACTTGGAGTGATTTTGATGTATTAAAATAGGGCAAAAACAAAGATACAATGAAAAACAAAACGTTTTTTGAGTTCTAAGGTGGAGTTTTCCTTTAATATTAACTATGTTCATACAGAATAATAATGACATTTGTACTAGCTGCCAGACACAGCTGCATCCACGCACACCATATCAGGATCGATCAAACAGCACTTGTAGCTGTGATACCTGCTATAATTGATATTAACTAAATTTAGACAGTACAAATGTCATCATTACTCTAAGAGCTTGCTACTATTATTTAACCAGGATATACATAACATTTCTAAATCATACTTTAACTGAAGAAAGCATTTGTCTCCATGACAGCATTTTTTTTTCAAAACACTCTACTGTTACTGCTATTATATATGATGTTAATTTGTTACATTTGAGTCTGAACTCTGATGAATGGTACCTTGTTGAATTAGTTAATTAATTACTTAAATTATTATATATATTATAAATGAAAAATGAACAGCATAAGTATTCACTGAGTTCAAGCAGGGGAATAGAAACTTCTATGTTTATATTATATGTTGCTTTGTTTGGCTTATATATAATGTAAATAGTAACACATCTTGACCTACCTTTGTTTGTGAAAAATTATTGGACTCTTTGAACATTCTGAATAAATCAGTACTGTTTCTCAGTTGTTTAAGAAACCCTCCTTTTTTAAAATAAAAACAGATGACAAGTGACTTACCATATCAGTTGATACTTTGAGAGACGTAGTTGTAAGAGTTATTTTTGGGACAGCTATCTTATCAGTCCAAGGATTTGTTTCTTTTATTCTTTTAAGAGTAGGGGTCATCCATACCATTTCTTCTGGGACAGACACTATGTTGTTGTTTTTGATGAATATGGTAGCTTCTTCTAAGTCATTAAAGGTTCTCATCTCATTGGCAAAAAGTATTTTTAACTTGGCTGGAAAGACCAGCTGTGCTTTAATGTTGTTTTGTTTCAACAGTTTTATTATTGGCCAGACTTTTTTCCTTTGTTCTAGTATTCTGGAAGAATAATCATTGTCAAACCTTATCAGGCTTTGATTGTATTTTAAGTGTGATTTTCTCCAAGCAGATTTTAATATTAGTTTCTTGTCCAAAAATAAAAGAAATTTTATAACTATGGATCTAGGTGGAATATTTGTTGAGTTAGAAGCAGGTTTCCTCAGTGCTCTATGCACCCTTTCAATTCTAAATGAAAGTCCCTCTTTCAAGTATAAAAATTTAGGAATCCAGGTTGTTAAGAATGAAATAATGTCTTCTCCTTCAGTGTTTTCAGGCAGACAAAAGATCCTTATGTTGTTTCTCCTTTCCCTGTTTTCTAAGTCACCTATTTTGTTAAGTAGCCATGTATTTTGTTCAAGCAGAAATTCATTTTGGAATTCTTCCACTTTGAGTCTCCCTTCAATGTTATTTGGAGACGTCTCCATATTTGTTATTTTTGTATGGTGTTACTGTAATAGGTTCATAGGTAGGTACTAGGCTATCTGCCCGAAGGCATTTATAAGCCTAGCCAGAATGTGTTGGCTTTCGCCACCCCCTTAGATTAGTTCCCTGTGCCTCTGTCCAGGAGAGCCACTGAAGTGATCCCCAAGGTAAACTTTCTGTTTCCCATCCACTCGTCAAGATTTCTTTTGAAGAGTGTTAGTGAGGAGCTCTGCCTAATGTAGATTGGGATCTTGTTCCAAAGCATGGGAAGTCTCTGGGACAGGAATCTATTCCTCCAGCACGTCCTACTTATTGTTGTGGTGAGGTTTAGATCCCTAGAGTGTATGGCTTGCGGGGATAAGGTTTACTTTAGGTGGAGCATGTCCATCAATTCTGGGTTGGACATGGCCTTGTATGTCAGGCAGAGATCACCTCTGAGTAGGTGGTATGCAACCGAGTACAGCTGTAATTTCTTCAGTCAAGCTGCATAGGGCATCTGTTTGAGGCCAGTGATCCTCTTGGTGAGGTACTTCTGTGGTCTTTCCAGCTGTTGCAGGTGTCTTGTAAGGTACATCCCAAATGTGGAGTTGTACTCTATGATGGGTCTGATGAGTAGAGGGGTACAATGACCTCTTTTGATCTGGATGTGAACCCTTTTGTGATTAGGTGGGCCACGTAGAAGGATTTTCTAACCACTTTGGCAATGTGATTATCAAAGTTGAGATTACTATCTACTTGGGTCTCCAGATCCTTTATTATGTCTTCCGTATTTAGGGGACTACCATCTATGTGGTAGTTTGTGGATACTTTGTTTTTTCCAAAGGGGATGACTATGCACTTTTTGGCATTTAGCCTGAGGCCATGATTTTGACACCAGGTATCCGTCTCAGTGAGACCCTTTTGGAGGATATCTGTGTCAGCTGGAGAGTCAATTATAGCCCCTAGTTTGCAGTCATCTGTGAACTTGGTCAGCCATAGTCCTCCTGTGCTTGCCTGTACCTCTGAGAAGTATATGCCGAACAGGAGGGGTCCTAGGACTGAGCCCTGGGGAACTTCACTTGTAACCGATTTAGAGTCGGACCTAGCTCCCGCAACTCTCACCATGTGGGTTCTGTCCGTGAGCCAGTTGGCAACCCATCTTGTGATGTAGGGGTTTATGTTCAGGCTGGTGAGCTTGTCTATAATATTAGAATGGGGAATGGTGTTGAAGGCCTTTGCGAGGTCTAGGTAGGCTGTGTGTACCACCTTTCCCTCATCTAGAGCCTTGGAACTGTCTCAAACAAGTCCACCAGGTTTAGGCAGCATGATCTGCCCTTAACAAAGCCGAACTGGGTAGGGTCCAGTGTTTGGAGGTTCCCAATGTCTCTGTTAATGAGTTCCATGATGATGCGCTCCATAGCCTTGCAGACCAAGCTATTCAGGCTTATAGGGCGATAGTTCTTGGGGTCTGTTGTGGCTCCACCTTTGTGGAGCAGAATAACCGCTGCTGTGCGCCACTCTATGGGTACATAGCCTGTGGAGAGGCTGAGTTTAAACAGTGTGTTTAGGTGAGGGGTTAGTTCATCTTTGAGCTCGTGTAGGGCACAGCCTTGGACACCGTCCGGTCCCATTGATGCTGTGTTTTTGGCTTTGGAGAGGGCTGTTTTAACCTGAGTGTCTGTGATTTCAGGGACTCTACATTCTTCTGGTATGGTTATGGGCCCTCTTGGGGGTGAGAGGGGGGTGAAGTTTGCACTGAACCTGTCTGTCAGGATGTTGGCAATATCGGTTGGTTCAGTGTATTTTGTGCCATTCTGCACTAACTCTGAGCAGATCTGAGCATTGCCACTTAGATTCTTGACATAGCTAAAGAATGCCTTGTGGTTATCTTTGGAGTCCTTGACAATTTTTCTTTCAAAGCTCACTCTGGATGATTTTATGAGGGATCGTAGTTTTGTGCTGATACTGATCAGGGATGTCTTCCCTTCTTGGGATTTTACTCTTTTCTGTACTAGTTTCCTCCTTCTATTGTATAGCTTGTTTATGGCAGGAGTCCACCAGACTGGTTTCCTTTTCTTGGAGGAGTGAGTCTTGGTTTTTCTTGGGATGGCATGATCCATGCATTCTTGTAGGTGCCTGTAGAATGCATTAGTAAAGATTTTTGCAGCTTGGACAGCGTTATCCTTCATCATGGGGGCTTTGAAACTTTCCACCTCTGTCTTAAGTAACGTGAAGTTTGCTTCTGAAAAGTTTTTCACGGTGGTTTTCTTGTCTGAGGGTGGGGACGGAATGTGGATATCCAAAGTGATTTGTTTATGGTCAGATCTAACCAGCGAGGGGTTGAACCTCCTGTGTGGAACACCGATCGCCCATGTTGGTGATGACCGGGTCCAATATGTTGTCACCTCTGGTGGGAGTGTTGACCAGTTGAACCAGGGTGTTTGAGTTTATAAGTTCTAGGAAATGTTGGGCAAGGGAGTTAGTACTTGAGTAGTTCTCCCAGTTGATGTTTGGATAATTGAAATCACCCAATATTAGGGTGTTTGGTAGGACCTTTATGTTTCCCAGTGTTTCCAGGAATGTGGAATAGTTCCTTATAATAATAGTTCCTTAAGAGTATCAGTCTGTTTTTGAGAATTTAATTTGAGGTTTTCTAAGTCATTTTTAAGACCATCCATCTTCAAAGATAGTCCATGTAAGGTAAATGTCATCAATTGCAGTTCTTTTTTCAAAGCAGCATCTGGATGAGAATTCCTTGAGTTGTTCATATTCAGTGACTCAATATATCTCCTACTTATTTGACAGGAAAATGTTTGTATATCTCCACCAAAATTGATATTTATGTAGTTTAGTAGTTTATTTATAGATTTCTGACATTTTAAACTTGAAAGTAATAAAAGTTTCCTATATTATTATACTAGTTTATGGATCTCTCAAAATTCACTGCTCTAAGATGGCCATCTAGGCTCCACCCCATGCTGTGATTATTTGACATGACTAATTTCAAAGGAGACCTGTCAAATCATATCCAGATTAACAGACACTAAACCAGTTTGTGATCATAAGAAAGTTGCATGGGGTTCCTTTAGCAACACAGACATTCCAATATGCTTGCTCTGAGAGGCATCTAATTTACTTTCAGAAGCTGCAAATGAAAAAAAAAATGCATCTGTATCTGGAACCTTTTTCTGGGAATCGGCAATAATGCACTCTAGACTCCCTAAAAGTTTACCTACTCCATCTTAGACAATGGCAACAAAACCCTGAATGGTACAATTACATAATCTTGGCTGGGAATGTTTCACAGTGAAACATGAATAAAGTCTGAAGTTTACACTGAATCAAATACTTGCCTGTGTGCTAAAATTACATATTGCTTTCATAATGCAGTATATTGCCTATTAAAAGATTAACCTAGGTGTACCTGCCTGTTACACATGGTGAAGGTAATCACTCTTAATAAAGTACATTTTTTCCGGAACTCTCTCCCACTCACGTTTTACCTCAGCTACAGTGTTGCACTTGAGAACATATAAACACCTATAAAGCAAAAACACTGTTTTTATCATTACTGTTGATTTTTCGACCAATGTTTAGATTTGTTGTTAAAACCAGTTTAATGCATTTTAACTCCAAATCAGTATATAACACTTTGACTACACACTACACGGCATACCAAAAAAAAAATCAGAAACAGCTGCAACAGAGACAAAAAATACTTCTAAAAATTCCACGGATAAAGCACTATGTTCTACAACAAAAGGTGGTGAGAATGAAACATCACAACAACCTTATCCCAACAAACTTTGAAATAGACAAATGTTATGTATTTTAAAAAAATATATTTGTTTTATGATTGCTGATTTAAACTAAAGTGCATTATTATACCTAATAATGGTCTGTAAGAGTGCATCGCTGCAGATTATCTTTAATTTAGAGAAAATAAAACAGCAGAAAAGGGCATTCTGTAATATTAATCATCCATGGCAGGGGGAATGTGGGTTATAGTGTGATTTACAGAGTGGTTGATCTCTTGGGCTTTCCTCATGATCAAACCTGGTCACTTGTTAAATGTCACCCTAAACCACACCCCCACCAAGGATTATTGTAAATTAGACAATGCCAACATGTCGATTAAATGGAATAGTCAGTCAGAATGCATTGCTGAATGTTACCATTGGAAATTTATTTTCATATAATTTTCATTTCAAATTTCAATATCACAGTGCAACAAAAGCCTAAAAATAACCTTATATCTGTAGTGATTCATATTGTACTAGAAGATATTTGATAAGTATGGAAAGCTTAAAAATGACTCAATGCTTTTTATTATTGCATGATCGGCATGATACCTGGTATGCTTGCGATAGATGGGACTTAAATTTTATATTTATTATATTTCGCATGGATCTCAACCTCTCAATACTAGATTCAAACACTTAGAAACTGATCAGGTACAAATGTCCCAAATCAGGATCACTTTTTAAATATTAGTACCACTGACTCAGAAAGATGACAGGCTAGGAAGATATGAATTAACAAGCACTATCTGAAATTAAAAAAAGGCCTGTAAATGCAATGAATGCCAGTACTCATTAATTATAATTGGCCACCCTTCCTCAAAGAATTATCAGTTTTAGGAGAAACACAACATATTTTTGAACTCATATCAGAGACAGCTGAAAGCAATACCTTATTGGTTTGAGCATTTGGCCAGATATTCTACCTTGGTTAACAAATGCAAATAGGTAGATGTCATCATAACTTTGCTTTCTTCCCTACATTTTTTTGGCAGGGGATTGTAAGAGAATATGGCTTCTTGCACACATCCCAGCCCATTTTCTGTGTCTGATCAGTGGGAAATATGTATAACACATATGATATATGAACTGCAATAACAAATTTGAAATTAAAAAAGGCAGTGAAATGAAGTATGCTAAGCAAGCAATAATGCCAACAGAGTATGTGTTAATGTGTAATTTACGCCCACCAAGGGGTATTATGAGGCCTGACGTCTCAGACAAACTGTACATCAGCACATTGATTGAAGAATGAACATTCTACAGCAGGGTATTATGTAGAAGTAATGCCCCCTGAAAAACAAGTCTGCCACTTCACGGCAGCATATCAAGCTGCCATGGAGCTCAGAGAGAAAAAAACTTTACAGCCGCCATTATTTAACACTCGCTAAGCAGCGCTTCTGCTGTTTAGTGAGTGTAAAAAAATAAACAGTAAGAAAAGTGTACATGTGTGTATGTATGCATATAAGTGTTTATATTTCTGTCTGTGTGTGCGAGTGAATGCATGCATGAAAGCAGAAAAGACTGTATAAGTATATGTATGTGTGTACGAAAGAAGAGACTGTATGTGTGTATATGAGAGAGAAAGTGTGACCAGTGAGATCAATTGAGCCGTTGTTTTATACTTCCTAAGCTGCGCTTTTGCTTAGTGAAAGTAAATAAGAAAAAACTTAAAGTGTGTGTGCGTGTATGTCTGTGAGTGAGAGTGCATGCATGTATGAAAGCAGAAGAGACTGTGAGTGAGAGACAGAGAGTGAAGAATGAGATCGATCCCTAGCAGCAGCAGTTCAGAGTTCTGCATACCTCTCAAATGTACAGATTTTTCCAGAATGTTCAGATTTTTGATAAAGATGTTTGGTATGGTCCTCATAAAATCTTGGTTTCCTGGAAATCATTGGCAAAGCACTGAGAATTTAAGTCAGAAACTAATAACAGGCATTTGAATTTCAGACTTCATTCCTATCAGAAAAATGCATGCTAATGCAAAACCTCTTATTCTATCAACTTTCTATGTTTGTAAAAGCAATATTTAAAAAGTATCCCTATTTTGGGGCATATGTTCCCCAATTAATAATGGCTTCCTCCAGATTTCTTGTTCTAAAAGGTTGAGAGGTATGCTCTCGACCTCTTACTCAACATATGTTTTATACATTTTTGATGTAAAATGCTTCTTCCAACACCATTAACATACCACATTGAGTTTGAAACATTAGGCGGAGGAACTATTTTACATCAAAATATATATAAAAACAATAATATAGAACTTGAAAAAATATGTAAAACACAACAATTTTACGGAGAGCCCATTCTCTAAATACAATCATGTGTACCCTGGGCAGCATTAATTACACATTAACACACACCCTGGAGGGCAATATTGCTTGCTTATGTCTGCGAACTAATGACAGGACAGTGTGCTCAACTGCATTCTAATAGTAGCCTAGAAGGCTTCTGAGGACAAAACCAAGTAACATACTAACATGAATCCAGAGGTAAAGTTATGTGCACTGATTCTACAGATCTAAACGTGCGGTTGCTTTTGAGAAAATTATTCAACCCACACCTCTCAACCTGTAAGCCACAATACTCCGGGACAAAGTAAAAAATAATGACAAAGACCCAAAATCGGAAACATTCTTTTTTTAAAATATTATACTGCGGTGGTGGTGCTGCGGTAGCATTGTCGCCTCACAGATGTTGTCCATTCGATCCTCAGTTAGAGCGTCTTCTGTGTGGCGACATGTGTGAACGGGCGTTCCTTCGTTGAAGGTTGTGCGTTAGGCCCGGCAAGCCAGCACGTAAAACTCTACTGCCAATCATTAGCACACCGGAGTTCCGCTGTGGCGACCCCTAACTGGGAAAAAGCCAAAAGACACAAACAAACTCTAATTCACTTAGAAAGTTATTATAACACAGGGTTTTGCATCAACATGCATGTTATGAACAAACAGGAAATATGAAAACTAATGTCTGGCATTATTAAATGAGCAATCCTCAATGATTTACCAGATCAATAAAACATTTATGTGGGGCAGGGCAAAAGTAGAAGGCAAAACCAGCATTGCTCTACAAAATGAGGGGGCTATATACCAGTGTAGTGCCTCGCAGGATGCGCAGTAGCAAACCCCACCCATCACCGCCCCTAACTACTCTGACTCACGTCAATCATGTATGCCGCGAGGCACTACACTGTTAGAAGACAATAAAAATCAATATTTATAGATTATGTATCGCACGAAACTTTGCATGAAATATTATGTAACAGTCATGTATGCCGCGAGGCACTACACTCTTACATGACAATAAAAATCAATATTTATACATGATCTATCGCACAAAACTTTTTGTTTTACCATACACTTAAGAACGTGTTTATCATATTAACACACTCTGCGCCAAACTATTATTCTTTAAACTTATTCTCTGCTTTTGCAATTCCCATGAGTCAAGTAAAATATTCAGTCTCAACACCTTTTTGGGGAGATTATCCAAGATATTGGACACATCTCTCATGAGTGTCCTACTGCCAGGTTATCTGCTCTAGGGCTATGAAATAAAAACAAAGTGGTATGCAAGAACTCAGAAAGACATATATTATGAACCAATAATGACACCTTAGTATCCCACAAAGTCATACCCTTGGAATACTCCTTTCCAGTATTTATACACAGTCCACTCATGTATCGTGGAGACCTAGTAATAATTCAGCATGCACGCAATGCATCACTGTAAGTAGGAATGAGTTACCTACCACTACCAAGGGAAAACTGCATGCTACTTTTTTAAGCTTTATAAATGGTTAAGTAAATCCCCAATTATCATCAAACCATCTGTTTCATAATATGTGTTACTCCTTTGCATAGATAAGCCTGGAGTCAATACATAAATAAAATATACAGGATAATTTTTTAAAATATTTTATCAATGGACAATCACACTGTAAAGAAACACAACGAAACACTGGGCAGCATATAATGTATAAAGCACTACTTTTTATTCAGCTTGAACTGCTGTTCTCCACCTGGTCTCCCCAATGGAAATAGTGAGCTTCAGAGCATTAACTATAAATGACAACAACAGTACTGCTAGGACCCATTATTGATATTTGCTTAACAGCATAAATCTGAAAACCTTCAAATCTAAACTAGACTTTTCTACCAAACTTTGATTTTAATTTACAACATCTTGTCGGTATACCATGTTACCAGTTATTTCTAGAATGCTACAATCCACCTAGAAGCCTCAGATTCTCAACGGAAAAACAAACGAAGTTATATAACCCGTATGGGAATGGTTTACTTCGCAATCATGTTTGGAAATCTGGAACATAATACCTATAGATATTAGACACACTGTTAAAAAGGCAAAAATCAGCTTTACTCGTACTTTATTTCAGAAAAAAAAATGTATTTCTAGAAATGGCGATACCTGAATGATATTCAGGTTTGCAACATTCTTTAGAACAACCCAACTGATGGTATTCACAAAGTTATTTAACTTACATTTATTTAGAAATAATAAAATAATAAAAATTCCAATGTATATCCAATGTATTCGTCGTAGTACCACCGGCGTGGGGTGGCGCTATAGCATGTTAACTGTCAATCAAAGTATACCACGCCCCAAGCTGCGCAGTACCGCCCGCGAGGCACTACACTGTAATATAACCAATGAGGGAGAACTGAAATAACAAAAAACAGTGAAATATCAGAAAGAAATTTATTTATTTATTTGACACTTCTTAACCGAGTTGGTCCAACTGAACCAGGGACCCATTTTCAGTGGAGACCGGAGGGGAAAAGCTCCAACAACAATACAAGTCATGCAAAAATGATAGACAAACATACAGTGGTCAAAAATATGCAGTCATATACAAACAATTCTTAGGATGTAGTTCACCAGACAATAAACACGGTGGTCAAGGTATACAATTGTACATTGTTCTATGATTTATTACGTAAATGATGAGCTTTCTCCCCGGGCTTCCGCCGAAAAAGGATCTGCATCCAGTCGGACTTTCCCGGTAAACAAATATAAAATGTATTTATTTATTTGACATTTGTTAACCGGGTTTGTCCAGCTGGGCTTTTGGCCCGTTTTCAGTGGAGACCCGAGGAGAAAAGCTCAAATACAAACAGCCTATTTACATTCAAAGATTCGAACATTTGAGTCAACCATTTACATCAGCGAACTCAAAAAGACAGTTGAGTACAAAAGAATGATAAAATTTGATTATACAACAAATGCTAGAAGGACATGAGAATAAAAATACTAACACATGACCAAGTACAATTAAAAATATTTACATCTAGTTTTTCAACAAGCAGTATATGTGACTTTACTGTTGAGAACACAATATCTCTTTATAGCAGTCATATGCAGTGTGTGACAAAGCGTTTTGCATTATTAGCCTTGTTTGGACGTTTCATAATGTAATTACTCAAACAGTTTTGTCTTTATGAAGTTAATCTATGGGGGGGTGAGTGCAATGATCATAACATTTAATTCCTCTCAACCTCTTAACATAAAAAATCTAGACAAAGCCAAAAATAATGGGGGGGGGGCAACGCCCCAAAATAGGGACAAGGTTTAAATATTGCTACTATAAACTAAAAAAAGTTGCTAGAAAAAAAGCAGGTTTTACGTTACCATGCATTTTCTGAAAGATATGAAGTCTGAAACTCAAATGCCTGTCATCATTTAGTGAATTGAGTCATCACTGATTTGCCACAAAAATCCAGAAAATCATAAATTATACCATGCGAACATCGCAAACCCGACAAACGTGCATGCTGATTGGCTAATCCAACCAGCGTGCACATAGTAAATCCTACAAGAAACAACGAAAAAAGTCCGGTTGCTAAATATCATGCGGCGACAGCAAATAAACAGTAAAGTAAAGTAAATCTAATACCCAAAACACACAACAATTTAACGAAAACACAGAAAACTAACCAATTTCCATACTACACTCCTCATTCCCTCACCTCTAACACTAAAAAAATAAAAAGTCATACAGTCGCAAATACATCACACGCACACTACATAACCACCACTTATAACACAATAAAACCAAGCATTCTCATAAAACCATTCACTTACCTATATTCCCTACAATACCTATACACAGACAACTCCAAAAATGTACATACTAAAAACACACCACACATCCCTCACAAAGTCAAAAACACACACCATACCGAACGTCCACATCAGCATACATCTAATAAAAGCGCATGCAACACCACCATCTAGTGACCAAATAGTAAAAGTACATATTTTAAAAAAATTAATACAAATTAAAACTACACCACATTTCAACATACCTATAACTACTAAAACATAACTACAGGTTATAAACTTCAACACTGCTTAAACTATATTATACCAAGCACCACCTAGCCCTTTCCTAACATTTCCTGAAAAACTAAAAAATAACATGTATTTAAATTAAAACAGAAATAAACAATAAACACAAACTGAAAGTGTGGACTATTTTATCGCACAAAAAGTGGAAGAATACAAAAAAAGCAAACAAAAACATAAATAACAACAATACAAACATAATACAAAACAAACTAACACCATGGTATAATAGCAATAACCCACTTCTGGGTGTGGGTAATGCTGGACTCGGGCGAAGCCACGCCAACCGTGGGTAAATCCAGCATTACCCACACCCAGGCGTGGGTTATTGCTATATTTTATGAGGAGCAGACCAAAAACATAAGGCACAAAGCTGGACATTCAAGTATGGATGTGATCTGTGATGTATGCTGGTACCAGATGCCGTCCATTGGTAAAAACGAGAGGAAACCCTACAGGTGTATCAGTTATTTTATTGGAAAGGTTAGCACAACGACAGTAAATAACACACGCTGATCTAACGGCGGTCCGACGCAGTGATCTATCCTGCGTATGTTGATATTGCTGCTTGGAGTACCCCTGCGAGGCGCCCACACTTCCTACGTTTGTCCGCTTGGCTTTTTGCTGAGTGCGTCAGTTTCTTACCGTATTTCACAGGTATGGTGGGGACAAACTGATCGTCCGCATTCTCGTGTCTGTGGACCCTGCAAAGTACTAACGTGCGGTACCTCTCTAAGGATACCTGTCCAAACTTTGGAGACGTTCCAGGTCCGTGTCGATCCCTCACTGGATACAGCGATTATCGAACATGGAAATAATGAATGGCCTGATCAAATAGACTGTGACTTCAATTTTGTTTCTTTTTTTTTTTTAAGTTTATTTCTTTCAGTGCATTGTTTTCCAAGCCAAATGTGCATTTGATTAATAGGTGCAGCGAAATATGATGATGCTTAAAGGATTTTCAACAACTTCGGCGCGTAGAGAGCGATGAGAACCGCACCTTAATGACAACAGAGGCGCAACCTTTTAATCCAGGCGTGTTTTTTTTCCTGCAGAAATACCAGACGAGGTACAGAGAGTGACTGTAGAAAGTGACTAGGAACAGCTTAACCATGGCCAGAGAATGGGGTACGTAATTAATTAATGGCTGTCTGTTGTCAGAAGGTCGGGGATCCGATCCCTTTGAATTGGGGACAGGATTTTTGTAAGGGTTGTCCTTATCTACCACGATTCGTGGGTTAATTATTCAGTGTTTGTTTTTGTTCTCTGTTTCTTACACACACCCATATATAAAGAGTATTTTTCATTTTGCACTATGATGAATATCTGGATTTGTAAAATAATTTTAAAATATTACGCACACAAAAAATAGACAATATTTTTCATTTTACACTATCATGAATATTTGCGGTTGTAAAATAATTAAAAAATATTCCCCCCACACGAGTAGTTAATTTTCTCTTTGAAAAAAAATTTCTGTGACCTCTTTAGCTACATTTTATACTTTTGAGTGACTGCCTCAAGTTTTTGTACCTTTGAGTGTAATATGAATAGGAATGCATTTGGGGTAGTATTTTTAACAGCTAGTTACAATTAATTAATTTTGCATATTTTAATGTTTGGTAAAAAAATCTACTGCCAATCATTAGCGGACCGGAGTTCCGCTGTGGCGACCCCTTACCGGGAAAAAGCCGAAAGACAATGTTTGGATGAGGATAGTTTTGTTTAAAGTGGATCTATATGAAACCCCCATACATGACTGCTGGTATTTTAATGTTCTTTATTAGCTTATCGATGGGTTGACTAAGCGCAGCTTTAAACCTCTTTTTCTGTAGAAATTTGTATACAAAAATTCGAAGCAAAAGCTCAAAATCAGTGATATTTTGAAAAGACACAGATCTTTGCTACAGTCGGAGGCACTGTATTTTTAATTATTTGCACATAGTGGGACTGGGTCTAACTAGATCATTTTCACTCACAATTTCATTACAGAGAAAAATATTTTGTTTAGATATGTACACTGCAGTAAGTTTATTTAGTCATTTTTTTTAACTGGATAGGTATACTGGTCTGAAATGGACCCTTTTCAGCCACAACCTGTGCTGAAAACAGGAAGAAAACATTGCAGTGCATGTGTATCGATGTCGCTCTCTCTCTCTACACCCCCGCCACACAAACGCACACGCACACACACACACGCACACACACGGCGTGTCTGTCAAGGTATTACTATCAATTTTTAGATACGTTAATGATACAACACAGTCTATATAAAAAAATGTATACTCATAATTAATGAATCACAATCAGAAAACAGCAGTGTCAACTTCTAGATATGTTACGTGATAATGGTGCTATCTTAGAATTTTTGCAATAAGTTGTAATAACCTGTTAGTTATCGCTAAAAAAGTTGTATTTTTAGAATATATATAACTGTATACTTTATTATACCATGACCCCCTCCCAAAACGTGCACGCTGATTGGCCAGCGTGCACATTGTAAATCGAACTATACTACTGGAAAAAGGTCCGGTCGCCCGGACTTTTTTCCATTAGTATAACTCTACTTTTAAAACACTGTCTCGCTGTGTTAAATGGGTTTAACATAGCGAGACAGCTTTAACATAAGCAACGGAGATCTCCGTTGCTTATTTTAAAACTGTCTCGCTATGTTAAACCCATTTAACATAGCGAAAACAGTAAAAAAAAGCAACGGAGATCTTGCTTTCTCCGTTGCTTTTGCCCACAGCTCTGATACATCAGAACTGCCGCGGATGCCAGACATCTGCGGAAGGGCAGTAAACAGGCATTATACTATGCCATTATTTAAGAAAAGTAATAGTTTCTTTTCTTAAATAATGTCATGGTATAATAGCAATAACTCACACCCAGGTGTGGGTTATTGCTATATTAATATACTGCAGTGCAAACTCATACCTCTCAACTGTCTCTGATTTTGTCTCCAAAATTTAGCTCTGTCCCTCTTAATTCCTCCTAAAACTGTTGACTCTTGGAGGAAAGGTGATGAATTATACTCAAGAAATAATGGCAGTAATTAAGAGTTATTGATTTCTTTTATTTCACAAAATGTATAGTAATTAATATTATTTTATGCTGCCAATGCCTGAAGTTAATAGTATTAATATTTTAAAAATGTCTCTGATTGTCCTTGATTCTGTTGAAACATGTCCCTGATTATTTGAGAGCTAACTGCAAACACTTATAGGTAACCCAGAAGTAGTAAATATGTTTTTTTTCCTAGGGTCAGTAACTGTTAGGTTCATACAGGAACGGGCGTGGCCTGTGTGATTGATAAGGCAGAGGCAAGTGATGCAATATGCAAATGTACCATGACTGACAGGAAATACAGATTTCCCCATGATATCATGCATACATTGCTTTGTGAGTAGTTTACATTGAGCAGTAGTATTCACAGCTGCCAGACAAGGTTCATAGGTTACTATTAGGCTAACTGCCCCTGTGGGCTAATCAAACCCTGCACCATAAGTCTATAAGATAAACATCTTAACCACTATGCCAATCTCTTTCTCTTTCATCAATGGGTTTTAATTCAGAAGCAGATATTTTCTGTATTTTCCCCCAGAAACAGAATGAAGTAATTCCTGTTTGGGTTTTAATTCAGAAGCAGGTTTAATTTATATTATTTAATATCATTTTTTTGCCAGAAGCAACTCCTAACAGCATAGAAATTCATTGTAATAATTAACAAACTAGTAATGTGTTTTGGCTTGGTTTGACTTCAGGAGCAGATATTAGCTTGGTTTATGGTTTATTTTGTTCTGCCACCAACAGCTATTAAGTGAAGGAAATTGTCATAATATTACATAAAAAAATCACTGTTTTTTGGGGTTCACTGCAGAAGAAGACATTTCTACTGTGGAGTCTCCCCAGTAAGCAGGCAAGCAGTATATTTTTTTATAATAATAAAAAGTAATACTAATAAGTAATAAAAATACAAAATAATAACAATACAAAAACTTTGTACTGTGGTACCATCTCAGTAAAGGAAATGCTTTCTTATGTTAATATATACTTGCACGTTTTTCTCAAAAGTTTCCATAACTGCACAGTATGACATAAAGCCATTCACCAGTAAATAACAGCTCATACTCATACACCAGAAAATGCACGTTTTTTTCTCAATTTGTGTATAAGTGCACAGTATGAGATACAGTACCTGATGCTACAAATACATGCCACTAGAGAAATAAATGGCCAAAGACTTTCCACTTATTAAGGAAAGTTTCAAAGTAGCTGCCTTGCATATCCATGGCATTAACAAGCAGCCATGACTGTGAGGCCCAATAGTTTGATGTGGGTATTTTTTAATTAGTTATGTATTACTTTCAAAACTTTATTTGTAGTCTCTGAGGTGATAATAATGTCATATTTGTCTGACAAATCTGCTGTGTTCAACACAACACCAATAAAACGTCACCATTCACCAGAAAAAAAAAATCTGCACCATAGCTGACCATTTTAATGTTCTTCTGCAACCTTTCTTCTTTTAGTACTTGGATGATCGGTGTCTTCGCTCTCTACTTTAGGTTGCACTTGTCATTCTTTTTCAGAGGTGAGGTAAACTGTTGAGTACCAATTTTATTTTGATTTTCTCTGCCACTGCAGTATTCTTCAGTATTAACCAGCACATTAGGAATGGTCAGTGCTTCAATGCACATTGCATTGTAATCCTGAAAATGCACCTCTGTGGCATTGTGCTTCAAAGCTATCCCTAGAAGTCCTGCTCCACAACCAAGTTCCAGGACCTTCTTACCAACAAACTGCACTTGGTTTTCCAGCAGGTAGGTGATAAGGTCGAAAGTACACTCCCAGATTTTTCATGTCACCTTCATAAACACCCGGAATCAGATCAGAATTGGTTGATCTTATCTGTAGCATGTCTATAATGTTATTGTCAAATAGCTCAGTAGTGTGAGAGGGTACAGAGTGTTCCTTTGCAAGTGGCTTCTCCTTTATAAAACTTACTGGGACCAATATTTTTGATTGAGGTACTCTACCACGTTTTCATCAAAGTCTTGCTTGTTTTTGTTCCATGACAGTACATCAGTTTTCCCATTTTCTACTTCTGTTTTTACAGACAATAAGGAACATGCCATTCTCGGTGCAAGCTAAGGATGCATTTTGCCGTATATGTTGCATTTCACTTTAACATGTGAAACTTTCAAAACTGTTATTTACCTGAATTGCCAGCTTCTGCACACTATGAATATTCATGCGACCAAGCAGGCAGAAGGATTTATTATTTGGTGCTTAGCGATGTGGCGGTGATCCTGGGTGTCAGGCAGGCTTGTGGCAGGGCTTTCTTCTGGGCATCTGGTGGGTTATTGATCCTCAGCACAACCATAAATAGTACCTGGAAGTTGAGTGTTGGAATTTATCAAAGTCCAAAAGTAAACTTTATTGTCATTCAGATCAACAAATGCAATCTATCACTGGATGAAATTTTATTGCTTCAGGCTCATGTGCATTGAAACAGTTTTTTACAAGAGGGTGAAGGAAGCATATAACAGAGGAAATTCTAGACAGTGCAGATATAAATACATACATAGATAACTTACCCGCCACCATTTTAAGATAGGATAGCAGCATAGCACAATTCACAGCTCCTGTAATTGTGCAAGTACTCTTTTAGTTCAGATTGCATAACTTAGATAAGTAGAATAATTTAATTCTACGACAGTAAAGACAATCATGTATAACTTAGATAAATACATTTGCAGGAGTAAAGGTCCTGTAAGGACTGGGTGTTTGATCCTATGATTTTTCTGGCCTGCTTTACAACCTTCCCTAGTGCCTTGTGATCTGCGTATGAACAGTTTCCTTACCAGACTGTGATGTTGTTATTCATTGTCTTTCGATAATGGCCCTGTAGAAGGTCATAAGGATGTGGGGGGGGGGGGGTTGCCCTGCATAGTCTCCAGAGGAAGTGGAGACATTGTTGGGCTCTCTTTACAAGGCTGGGTGTGTTTGTTGCCCTGCTGAGATAATCTGAGATGTGCACCCCTAGGAATTTGATGCTTTTTACCCTTTCCACTGCTGTACCAGTGATGGTGGTGGGTGCGTGGGACCCATGCTTCCTCCTGAAGTCAACAATGATTTTTTTTGTTTTGTCAACATTTAGTGCTAGGTTGTTGTTGGTGCACAGCCTGGTGAGTTGGTTCACTTCCTCTCTGTATGCCCCCTCATTGAAATTTCTGATGAGACCGATCACAGTGGTATCATCGGCAAACTTGATGGTGTGATTTGTCTGATGATTTGTAGAGCAGTCACAAGTCAGTATTGTGAAGAGAAGTAGACTTAATGCACAACCTTGTGGGATGCCTCTGTTCAAGGTGATGCATTGTGAGTGGTTCTTGCCAACTCATATGGTTTGGGGCTCTGTCGGTCAGAAAGTCAAGGATCCAGTTGCAGAGTGTATTTTTCTGTCTAGCTGACTTAGTTTAGACAACAGCTGCTGTGGTATTATAGTGTTTAAGGCTGAGCTGAAGTCTATGAACAACATACGTATGTAGCAATTTTTGTCTTCAAGATGGTTCAAGGTGTGATGTTGTGCCAAGGATATAGCATCCAAAGTGGAGCAATTTGGTCTGTAAGCAAATTGTAAAGGATCAAAAGATGCAGGAAGACAAGATGATGTATGCTCTCTGACCATCCTTTCAAAGCATTTCATCACCACCGGTGTGAGTGCAGTGGGTTGGTAGTCATTTAATGTGACTGGAGATGACTTCTTTGGCAGAGGAATGATGATAGTACACTTGAAGCATCTTGGCACACTAGCCTGACTGAGAGATGTGTTGAAGATGTCAGTGAAGACAGGTGCTAGTTGATCTGCACAGTCCTTGAGTAGATGACCTGGAATCATGTCAGGACCTCCTGCCTTACCTGGGTGGACTTTTCTTAGGTTCTTTTGGACAGCATCCAGGCTGAGACATAGTGGTGTTGCATCATCGCCAGTGGGTAGTTTCTTTGGTGAGGTGTTGTTTGTCTCCTCAATTCTGCTGAAGAAGGTGTTAAATTTGGCTAGAAAGTCCATATTATCTACATATTGTGTTGACAGAGGTCTGTAGTCAGTAATGCACTGGATGCCCTTCCACAGCTGTCTGGGGTCCTTTTGATCTGTGAAGTGTTTTTGTATTTTTAGTCTGCGAGTACGTTTTGTTGCTCTTACTCTCTTGTTCAGGTTGGATCTGGCATCTTTCGGTGTATCTTTATCTCCAGACTTGAAGGCAGTATTACATGCTCTCAGTAGCTCATAGATTTCGCTAGTGAGCCATGGTTTTTGGTTTGCCCTTATAGTTACGTCCTTTAAAGTGGTCACATCCTTGACACATTTGGCGATGTACCCCACTACTGCTTCAGTATACTCATCCAGGTTCACATGCTGTTCTGTGGTGACAGCCTCTTTGAATAGGTTCCAGTCAGTGTATTTGAAGCAGTCTTGCAGGGCTGAGACTGCTCCTTCTGGCCAGATCCTTACTTGTTTCCAGGAAGGTTTTACTCTTAGCAACATGTGTTTTTAGACGGGGATCAGGAAGATAGACTTGTGATCCAAGCTGCATAGATGTGGGGGGGGCTGCTTTGAAAGCTTGCTTGACATTTGCATACACGTGGTCTAATATATTTGCTCCCATTGTGGCAAAGTTCACATATTGATAGCAGTGTGGTAGTACAGTTTTCATCTTGGCCTGGTTAAAATCTCCTGCCATAATATTCACAAACTCAGGGTTTTTGTTTTGTAGTTCGCAGGATAGCCTGTACAGGATAGCAAGTGCATTTTTAGTGTTTGCACTCAGAGGTATATAGACTGCTGTGATGTAAATGGCTACAAATTCCCTAGGCAGATATTCAATATCTGCTGAGCAATGGCTGAAGGCAATCTCATTATTACACCAGCAGTTATTTACATATATGCAAACAGTGGCGGATCCAGGGTTTTACAAGGGGGGGGGGCGCAGTCTAGAAAGTCGACAAGTGAGGTGGGGAGGCAGGAAAGCAAAACACTGGGGAAGGGGGATGTGGAAGGATCACCTTAAGATATTGTATCAGCATGTGTGAAAACACAGCAACATACAGTCATTTGCAAAACATTGGGGGTGGTGGGTCGAGTGAGCACAACGGTTAAGGTTTTCACCTCAGACACAAAGTATTGGGTTTGATTCTGATCTCAGCTTATTAGCTAGCCTTATAATTACCATTCATGACAGTTAGCCTAATATTCTCGTATGATCCAGTGAACCTGGTGTGGTTGTGTTAGTGGAGGTACATAACTCCTGTCCAGCACACATCATATTAACAAAGATTACCAGTTGTTTCAAGACATACCTAGAGGATATGTTTGGTTGCCCATATGAAGTAGTTCTTTTATATGGCATACCTGACATAAGCATTATGATAACATAGCAAAGAATCCCAGTGAAGGTGATATCACCCCAAGACCCATAGCAAATGTGAGTAATTTAAGTAAACAATGATTTATGTGAAACCAGCAAAGTTAATTTATGTAAATAATTTTGTGTGTGCAAGTGAAGTTCAGTTAGTTAAAGAACATTGCAAGTTAAGGAAATACACATTTTATGAAAAAATTCCTAAAAACAGTCAGTTAAATTATATGCAATGTGTAAAACCAAATTTAAGTACTGTAGCATTTCCCAAAGGACAGTAACGCAAATCTACTTTGTCTGGCCAGCCTAATATGCAAAGCCATGGAAAGCCTTATTAGAAAACAGCAACCCTCCGAATACTGTTTCCATTTTAGTTTGGATTTGTCAAGGGCAGGTCATGCTTACCAAATGTAATGTACTTTTTTGCAAAGGTCACCAATGCAATATAGGAAAGCAAAATGGTACACATTGCATACCTTGACCTAGCTAAAGCTTTTGACACAATCCCCCTCTCAGGCATTGTAGAACAGCTAAATAAACTAGGAATAAACTATGGTCACCTACTGGATTGCCACATGGCTCACAGATGAGATGCAAGAAAGCAAAATTGACAAAGTTACCTCCAGAAAGAGATGAGCTACTGGTGGAGTCCCAAGGGTTCTGTGCTGGGGCCTCTCCTGTTTAACATCTACTTTTCTGACGTAAAGCCAATACCAAAGGGCTCTGAATGACTAAGTTTGCACATGACTACAAGTTAGGAGCAGTCACTGAACCCCAAATTACACAGCCATCCTACTGGACGGTTTGTCCCAAACAACTGGTGCCACAATCATGGACCAAAATGAAATGCCAGTAAATGCATTATTGTATCCTTTGGAAGTCATCTACCTCAGGAAAACAACTATGATGACAATAAGACCTTAAGAATAGACTTGTTTGGGTTTTCTGAACTTATCTGGACAGTGACCTAAATTTTGACCAGTATGTCTACTTATGTAAGAAAGTGCTTCTATATTAAACAGCTTAAAGAAATGGGTTATGTCTAGATCTAGGATGTCACTGCCCTCCTTTACTCAGCACTCCTTAGGCCAGTCATTGAGCATAATGCCCCCTTTGGCCTGTATCTGTCCAGACACATGCAACTGGAATGCCCACAAAGAAGCCTTACTAAAAGGATACTAGGACTAAACAATATGTCCTACACAGACTAAAGTCTGCCGTTTGCTTTCTTCCACTGACTGCCTCCCATAGCTCTCAACCCCTCATCTCCAAAATATAGAACATAATGTGACAATATGGAGCAAGAGGCAAAAATTTACTAACAGCCTCATCTAGGATGCTCATAGCATAAGTATGAGAAAACAGAGAATTGCGCCCAGGAGGTCTTTGAAGTTTGGGTAAGTTACATGCAAGTACCTCTGCATGTGTGGGTCTGTGTGTGTGTGTTTTTTTGTGATGCAAGTGTTGTGTGTGAGTCATTGACAACTTGTTTGTTGCCTTTTAGGTCTTTATGTGACAGTCTACCCTCTGATATCAATGTATAACTACATCTCTTGCTTACTATATTTGTCTGTTCATGAATTAAGTGGCTGTCAGTGTACATAAGGCAATTGTTACATTGCCTCAGGATGCCCATGTCCTCCAAACTGGATGCAGAGATAGCAGGAAAGTGCCCATCCATGGTTGCAGGTCATAATGTGTAATTGAAAGGATATAAGTGGAGGAGGTTTGTTACAGGATGAGGGAAAGGCGCTTATGTGGTGTAATCTGCAGCTAACCTAACCAACGATGCTGCCCAGTACCAAGCCAGATGCTGTCAGAGTAGCAATGGTCCTGGGTGCAGTAATAAAGGAAATAACACAGTAAACTTTCATAGCATAATGAAATTAAGCAATGTTTCCAGAGGTTTGTGTCAGTACAAGACACTGGCACAGTGAGCAGCTCTGTGCAAATGTGCCATATTTATACTAATACTGGAAATACAGAAAACTGACTACTGAGCCCTCTGGCCAATAAAAGGACTACACTTAGCCCTTTTGTGTGTTTCCCATCTCAGACCAGGTAAACACCTACTAATACTAGATTAACATAATATCATCACAAACCTCCACTACTTACTTCTGATGTCCTCATCACTCTACAATTATGAACAAGTCAGACTTTAATATCTAAAGTGCATTCTGTGCTAAATTCTGGATGAAGTACCATCAGGGACATCTCTTGCCAAAGCTGCGACTAAAAAAAAAAAAGGCATCCCTGACCTACTTAATTCAGTTAACAAAGAAGCAAAGAACCTGAGAGAAACTAAGGGTACAAATGACCAGTTTAAAATTCAAAATTGTGGCAAATTGTTTTTTTTTGCCCGAGGGGTAATAAGCATCTGAAAATGTATGACCAAAGCTGAAAGATTTCAGCTCTATTAAGCAGGTGTGAAACAATTACAAAAGCATAGTTACTGGTGACAGCTGAGTTTATAAGTGGTAGGGTATAATTGGCAGCTTTTACAGTCTACATAGAAAACCCACAAATATAATAAAAAATCTAACGGACCACAGCTGAAGAGTATACAGTTGAAACCAGTGTTGTTTAATACACAAAGTAAGTGCTTTCACGATCTGTAACTGACATTATTCAGAAGACTTAGCAGTCAGTTGTGAAAGCGCTTACTTTGTGTATTAAACAACATTGGTTTCAACTATATACCCTTCAGCTGTGGTCTGTTTGATTTTTCATTATATTTGTGAGGCTCTGAGGTGAAGACAGAGCATCTACCCAGTTACAGAACAGTTTATTCTCTATACATAGAAAACCCACAGTTCATTATAAATCCTTATAAGGAAAGTTGCAGACTCTCAAACTTTCTGTTATACTGACTAACACACAAGTCATAAAATGTACAGGAATTTATTTGCCTAGTAGTAGAAAAGCTAGATTTCCATCTGGGAGTTTAGATTTCCACCTGGGAGTTTAGATTTCCATCTGGGAGTTCAGAGATCAGGGTTCTGGAACAATGTTATGCTACAAATAGCCCAGCCAGAAACAGCGGAAGGAAGCTATTATTCCTTAAAAGGATGGAGTATAGTGATGGCAATTTGATCTGACCTGATCTTCAAAAAAGGCAGGAATTTTGGCACATGCAAGTGCTTAGTAAGTAGGGCACTTATTGACATCAGTGTAATGCTCCTGACAAACAAAACAGGAAGAAAAATTAATAAATACCACTTCTGTTTAGTTGACATGAAAGCTATCAAAGCACAACAGCAGCAAATCCAAAGTTAGACAACTTATCTTTGCTCAAAGACACCGACTATACAAGCTCTTTTTGAGGTGGAGGAGAGAGCAATAATTGTACTTTCCAGTAATAACATTTGTAAGTGGGTTGGAACCCCTCACTCCACGTCTAAGAGGAGAGGGGTTATGTAGGTGCCATTCTCAAATCATATTAATGGAACATACAACTTGCAGATATAGTTATAATACCATGTAAAATAACGAGAAATGAGCCCTTATGGGATGACGCACATTAGTGCGCAGCACCATGGGGGCACATCTCTCAAATTCTTTGACAAACCCAAAAATTAGGGGGGAAGGGAACAAAGGCTCAAAAATCAGCAACAAACTGTATTATTTTAATTCACTTAAAAGAACAGGCGTTGCATCAGCGTCATTTACTGACTGAGAAATAAAACACTCAAACACTGACTGACTGTAATCGTCACTGATTTGCGGAAAACCAAAAATGTTAAGAGAGACATAATATAATCAGGGACAGCTGAGAGACATGCAAGCACGTCAGGCAATCATTTACATTATTGCCAAGGTGCTGGAGAGATGCGGCAAAAGTGCATCACATGCTAAATCTCAAGTTCCCGTAAAGCAATTAAATCATAAAAGCTTCTGACAAGTTTACCAAACTTTGTATTATAACAATGGATTGATTTTCTCCACTAAATCTCTTAACAAAATGACCCATACATCTAACAATCTTCAAGTGGATAATTAAAAGCACAAGGAAACTGTTAGTCACTGCGAGTTTATTTCATCAATCATCTGTAACACCATTCAATATCATTATGTGCAAGACATAATCATCATTTGAGTTTAGATATTTAAATTATAACTGTTATTCACTTGCAATAATGGAAAAACCTTGTAGACAGTCGTCAGACATTCGTCAAACAGCAACTCAATGTGTATAAGCTAAGCACAGTCCATTGAACAGTCACATTTTCAGAGTCCTGTCTCTCTTCTCTCTTAACCTCACTGTTTCACTCATTAAAACACAGTAATCCTTAAGCTCAGAATTGAGCTGCAGAAAAATTTCTTCAGTTGTTACAAGCAATTAAATAGACTTACAGAATTTAGAGATTTCATGTCACAAAGCATAATCCACACACTCTCTTATCTGATCAAGTGATTCAAGTCCAACTACATTTGAATTCCTTTCATGGCGATAATCCATATGATTTGCGACTGTCGTTTTCTTCCACTCGCTCGCTCATTACTGCACATTTCCCACTCGCAGCCAGCCGGACATACCATGAGCTCACTTCCGCGTGTCTGGTGTCCTCCTTAAAGGAGCCAACACCAAATATGTACGTACTTTTTTTTTCTAAAAAAGCTACTTTATGTTACTGCTTTCCGATGTCCTAGCCAAGCTACAGAATCAGTTTAAAAAGGGGGAGGCACGCGCCCCTGCGCCAAAGCCTAAATCCGCCACTGGCAAATCCCCCCACCTCTGACTGTGCCACTGATGGCCTGTATCCTGTCTACTCTGAATAAGGTGTAATCCTGTATTCCCACAGCATGGTTGCTGATATCTGAATTTAGACAAGTCTCTGTAAAATGATTAAACAGCTGTTTCTTACCTTACAATTTAAGTCCAACCTGATATAATCTATTTTGCTGTCCAGAGATCGAACAGTTATTTATTTATTGATTGACTGACATTTGCTGACCGGGAAAGTTCACTGGGTCAGAAACCCCTTTTCAGTAGAGGCCCGGGGAGAAAAGCTCCACAATGAGTGAAATAATATCAGATGACAGAAGATAGGTAGTTATACAGTTTTAGCAAAGAAAGAATTTAAACTATATAAAAATATATAGACAACAATTATCACATCATAGCAAACTTTTTTACAAATACTGTAGCACCTTCTAATTAGCATAGAGGTGAAGGTAAAGATATTTTATAGGAAAAATAAATTAGATTTAATTCAATTAAGTACACTGCATTAAAAACTGAGTTATACACTAGTGCCCATTCACTTTTTTTTATCAAGGGAATGAGTTAGGGAGAAATAGTAGGTGGATTGGTCATTAGTGATTGGTTACAGCTTTGGATAGGGAGTAATATTATGGGGGTCTAGTATTAAGGGACCAGTAATAGGGAGAAGATTATGGGGGTCTGGTATTAAGGGACCAGTAATAGGGAGAAGATTATGGGGGTCTAGTATTAAGGGACCAGTAATAGGGAGAAAATTATGGGGGTCTAGTATTAAGGGACCAGTAATAGGGAGAAGAATATGGGGTCTGGTATTTAGGGACCAGTAATAGGGAGAAGATTATGGGGGTCTGGTATTAAGGGACCAGTAATAGGGAGAAGATTATGGGGGTCTGGTATTAAGGGACCAGTCATAGGGAGAAGATTATGGGATCTGGTATTAAGGGACTAGTAATAGGGAGAAGATTATGGGGGTCTGTATTAAGGGACCAGTAATAGGGAGAAGATTATGGGGTCTGGTATTAAGGGACCAGTAATAGGGAGAAGATTATGGGGTCTGGTATTAAGGAACCAGTAATAGGGAGAAGATTATGGGGGTCTGTATTAAGGGACCAGTAATAGGGAGAAGATTATGGGGTCTGGTATTAAGGGACCAGTAATAGGAAGAAGATTATGGGGGTCTGGTATTTAGAGACCAGTAATAGGGAAAAGATTATGGGGGTCTGGTATTAAGGGACCAGTAATAGGGAGAAGATTGTGGGGGTCTGGTATTAAGGGACCAGTAATAGGGAGAAGATTATGGGGGTCTAGTATTAAGGGACCAGTAATAGGGAGAATATTATGGGGGTCTGGTATTAAGGGACCAGTAATAGGGAGAAGATTGTGGGGAGGTCTGGTATTAAGGGACCAGTAATAGGGAGAAGATTGTGGGGGGTCTGGTATTAAGGGACCAGTAATAGGGAGAAGATTATGGGGTCTGGTATTAAGGGACCAGTAATAGGGAGAAGATTATGGGGGTCTGTATTAAGGGACCAGTAATAGGGAGAAGATTATGGGGTCTGGTATTAAGGGACCAGTAATAGGAAGAAGATTATGGGGGTCTGGTATTTAGGGACCAGTAATAGGGAGAAGATTATGGGGGTCTGGTATTAAGGGACCAGTAATAGGGAGAAGATTATGGGGGTCTGGTATTTCGGGACCAGTAATAGGGAGAAGATTATGGGGGTCTAGTATTAAGGGACCAGTAATAGGGAGAAGATTATGGGGGTCTGTATTAAGGGACCAGTAATAGGGAGAAGATTATGGGGTCTGGTATTAAGGGACCAGTAATAGGGAGAAGATTGTGGGGGTCTAGTGTTAAGGGACCAGTAATAGGGAGAAGATTATAGGGGTGTGGTATTAAGGGACCAGTAATAGGGAGAAGATTGTGGGGGGGGGTCTGGTATTAAGGGACCAGTAATAGGGAGACGATTGTGGGGGGTCTGGTATTAAGGGACCAGTAATAGGGAGAAGATTGTGGGGGTCTGGTATTAAGGGACCAGTAATAGGGAGAAGATTATGAGGGTCTGGTATTAAGGGACCAGTAATAGGGAGAAGATTATAGGGGTCTGGTATTAAGGGACCAGTAATAGGGAGAAGATTATAGGGGTCTGGTATTAAGGGAGCAAGGACATGTGGGGTTGTTAAGATAGTAGCTTTTTAATGAGTATTTAAAAGCATTAAGGGAATCTAACAAAGTAATAGATGTTGGTAGAGCATTCCATAATTTAGCTATGGAACAGGAGTATAGGCTTTGTCCTCCTTTTTTGTTTGGCTTTGATATGATCAGAAGTTATTTATTTGTGGACCATAGATCTCTATAGGCAGTATAGGGTTGAAAGGTTGATAGTGGAGCAGGGCATTTCTCTGGGTTATTACTAGTTAGTGAGCCAAAGTTAGTTGGATGCAACTGAGGTATTGGGAAAATTCATAATAATTAAGCATTTTGATAGCTTGGCAATGATTGCAAATTTGTAATAGCAACATTGTAGTCTATGAAAGAGGGGGGAGTGAAGGTTTGTGAAAATGGGAGTACCATAAAAGAGGGAGTGAAGTGGTGAAGACTTGGCCAGCTTGATTTTTGTGGGTCCATCCATGTACTTTTGATGCCTGTAGAGTTCACCTAGTTTAAAGTGAGTTATTTTTGTAGTGTTAAGAATGTGTTGCTCATAGGAGTGTTTATTGTCTTTTGTTATGCCAAGTAGTTTTGTAGAATGAACAACCTGAATTTATATATTATCCTGGGAGTAAATTTTAAAGTCTTGCAGGGTTGGTTTGACAGAGAAAATAAGTAGTTTAGTTTTTCTGGCATTTAGAAGTAATTGCGGGTCATTAAGCCAGGTTTGTATGAATTCAAATGCTTTTTATGTTATTTTTAAAAGGTCTTGAAAGTTTTTGGAGAAGGATATGATCGTGGAGTTGTCCGCATTTTGGATGAGTGTGGATTAGAGGACACTAGATGTAAATTGTTTATGAAAATATTAAAGAGCAGGGGTCCCAGGATGGACCCTTGGCATACTCCCGTTTTATTTAGCAGATAGGTAGATTGTTTGCTGTGCCATTTCACTGAATGTTGTCTGTTGTATAAGCAGTTAGCAAACCAGGACAGTGTACATAAGGATCAGCCTATTTCTGACAGTTGTTGAAGTAGTTTGGTATGTGACACTGTGTCAAATACCTTGGATAAGTCCAACAGGACTACTGAAGTTATTAGACCTGCATCTAAAGCCTTGTTCGTGGTATCTCTGAAGGAGAGGAGGGCAGTGGTGATGCTTTGGAATGGGCGAAAACCATGTTGTGTTGGGGCAAGAAGGTTGTTGTCTATGAGGTGGTTGAATAGTTGACTATGTATACGCTTTTCTAATATTTTAGAGCGAGGAGAAAGAATAGAGATCCATCTATAGTTAGTAAGGTCATTTGTATTGCCACCTTTATGGAGTGGAGTTTAATGGCATTTTTCCAAATTTGTGGGATGGTTCCTTCAGAGATGGATTAGTTTATTAGAATACTGATGGGGTATGCTGTTGCATCAGCAGCATGTATTCTGGTGGAGGTTGTCAGCGGATAGGGAACAGGGTTTCAGTTTTTTTACGTTTTAGAATTAGAGAGGGGAAAAGGTTTTTAGTGAGAAACTATGGGTTTCTGGTATTGTTTTAATAGTAGTTTCCTGGGGTGCAAGATGATTGGATGAAGTTTATATGGCTGCTTGCCTGATGTTTGTATTATTGGTGGTATATGGATTTCAGTTTGTAGGGGGTGTAGGAATGGGTTTAAGGATAGTATCCAGCACTATGGATGGGACTGCAGGCCTGTGTGGAGCTTTTCTTAGTCTCAGACTAATACATGTTCTTTTTCATCTTTTCCTTGGTCTGTCACATTTCCTGCTTTTTTCTGTTGATTTTTGCAGTTAATCTGAATCTTAATCATTATCCCCAGCTCACAGAGGTTTCAGGCCTCACAGTCCCTGCAGACAGTAACCCTGCAAACCATTCACATGGTGAGCTAGATTCTAGCAGATTCAGCAAGGTAAATATTTCATATATCCTTGATATTTTCAAAAATTCTGTAAAAATTACATTTCCTTGAAAAACAGCCAACAAAGAAGAGCTAGAGTGAGTTATGAATTACTGAATTCCAATTTTGAGAGTGCATGATGAATTAGAACAAGAAGTCATAGATGACTGCAGGAAGTTTTCTCAGGATAGCAACATTTTTCATGAATATCATAATTAAGAGGTGCTGATAGAAATCATCAGTATAATAAAGGCCAGCTACAGAATCTGCTGGAAAGTTGATGGATTTTACTGGACATCTGACTGCTTTGTTGGTGGAAACAAATTATACAGGACTATGCCTACAGAAACTATGAGGTTTTAGATGCTCTGTGGTACATTTTAGGGCACGTTTCCAATGTGGACTTCTGATGACTATTTAAACTGCGGTTCTTTCACTTTAACCCACAAACTGCTTGTGTTCCATTGGTTATAGACATTTTATAGACTATGTACTCCTCAGATGTGTGATTGTAATCAATTAAAATAATAGCCACAGTAATAACCTGCTTCATGCACATATACATCTTAGCCCTGCCAAGCAAAATCTACAACTGTTAGCTGTGAACAAACAACAACATCAGGGGTCAGTTACCTTCATTGACAGTGTGACAAAAGGAGGTACTGCCAGCACAGCTAGCTGGAAATTTGTAAATAATTATATGTCGTTTGTGAATATCAAACTGCTTTGTACAGATGTTTTGTTGAAAAGGTATTTGTAAAGTGCTTGTGCTTAAAATGTATCCACAGTGTGTCCTACTCAAAGAGAACTGAAATGTACATGCACTATTGTAACTGTTTAAATGTATCTGTTGTAACAGAGGAAACTGGTGGGTTAACCTCAGTCCAGCAAACTTCAGAAAAAAATCTGAAATTAAATTACTTTATAGGCTAGGCCATAAAGCTGCTTCAATGCAGCCAGAGACACAAAGTCTGTACTAGGAAGCTTTCTGTAGGGTCTTTGGGGTGAATTAATTGCTACTTTTGAAGCATGAAAGAATGTAATTCTTTTAAGACTTCCATCACCTGCCAAAGATTTGAGCAAAAGCTCTTGTCTGCATATTTTTACAGGTAGATGCTAAATGCTGCCAGCAATGGGGGTTTTGCATGTGAACTAGAAGTCAGATGACCAGACATTATGTCATTCTGCAAGCTATCCCAGCAGTAATATTTTAGATATTATTTTGAGAAGTCTCTTGGTGAGACAGAGTATTCTGCATTCTGTCTTGGGCCTGACAACAAGAACCATTCACCACTTCTGCCTTGCTCTAAGTAAATTATTAGGGTATAGTAAATTTCTTAGATATGGTCGGGAATATAGTGAAGCTTAGTTTAGATTTTTTTTTCCTTTATTTGTGTGAGCCTGTACTGTAATGTTATTTTAAATATTTCCTGTGGTTTTGAACTCTGCGGTCACTGTGAATATATATTTAGTGTTGTCTTGTTCTTTTGTTATTATTAAATATATTTAAACATTTCATTGTGGCTGATCTGTGTAGAGATATTTAAGTTTTGAGAGTACCTGCATATTTATTTGGTGGCACTGTGTGGGCCACTCTTAACAGCCTTGTTCCTGATCAAACTACCATTTGTATTAGTATTAATATTGCACAGTAAGATTGGATACCATGTGTTAAGGGCCCTAAAGTAGCTGATAAGGAGTGACTGGTGGCAGTGGTAACTACCTTATAGTCTGGGCAGAAGGGGGTATGGCTAGTAGACATGTGCCAGCCTTTCCCAGGTGTGTGTGTTTGTGTGTGTGTGTGTGTGTGTGTGTGTGTGTGTGTGTGTGTGTGTGTGTGTGTGTGTGTGTGTGTGTAAATCAAACATCAAAGAGTGTGTGTGTTAGCTACTTGGGTAGGGACACGAAGCACTGGTTGGATAGAGAGGATGCTGGAGGTCTTGGCTTGGTCACTCAGCTGAGATCTCAACTCTATAGCTGTGCCAGTGGGGAACTTATTGAGGATCTGGAGAAAGAGGGATAAACCAGCCCCAAACTGAGTGTGGTTTCTGTCTGCTCTTAGGGTAAATTGCACTTGATGCAGAGAGCTGCATGTGGAAATACTGTGCGTGTAACTGTTATCCTCCCAGTGAACATCCTCCTACAGGTGCAAGTGGTGAGGATTGAGGCTCCTTGATTACTGGTCCAGTGGTGTGTTGTCACAGACAGATTGCCCTATACTCACTAATTATAGCTATATTTTTGGCTGTGTACTCCTCAAACATCTGTGATCTAATAACCTAATAATGGTCACAGTAATACATTTCAGTGTCATGCCAGATATAGGTACAAAATATTATGGCCTCATGTGTTTAAGGTTTTGTTGTCAGACACTTACTCAAGTACATCACAAATGAGAGAATAAAGGCCCAGAGGAAAACACAGTGCTATGGTCTTGTAAGCAAAACACCAGCCTTCGTTGCAAAAGAAGCGCTAAATAGAAATGCAACAGACACTTGTCTAAATTAAGTCACGGACATGTAATAGTTTTAATAGCTTCAGCATTCTCTAAGGTGCATGCTTCAAAACTTAAGATACATTAGTTTGTATTTTATGTATACACTCAGAGAGTAACAGACATTAGAAGTAAAACAGAATTTTGTCATCCTTGCAGTTTAAAAGTCCTTCCCTCCACACACTGCAACAGCGTGCCTTTACCAGAAGTCCATATGTTGGGGGGGTTACATTTTGAAAGTTGTATATAAAACTGTACTCTGTACTTATTTAGAAGCTACAGATGCACCAGTGTTGGTTTTATAGGTTTATAGGTGCATAGATACTTACTACGCTATTGACCTGTGAAAATCTTAAGAAGCCTAGCATTACATTCCCATGTTAGTAGTTTTGGCTGTTGTGTTTTGTGTATGATTAACCCAGAAGCAGACAGAAGAGAGATGTGGTGGGACATGTACTTGTTGCCCCTATTCTTGAGGGACATGAATGCTAAACGGGATGAATTTGCAGTTTCTCGTCCGTTCATCCAAATTACATTTGAACTGTCTAAGGAAAGTACTTTGCTTTATGCAGAGTGGAAGATGGCTACATAGAAGCAGCATTCTGTATGATACATGCCTATCTCTTAAATATGTTGTATTTCATTGACAAAAAATATTGCACAGCAAGACTATATAGTTAATAATAAGGTATAACAACATCTATGCACCCTTCCACATGATGTGTACCCATGCATGCTTCCATTTGCTACTTATTGAAATCATACACAGGCATCATTCCATTACAGACTGTTTTCTTTGAAAGTTAAGTCACTGTGGACTAGGAAGAAGGAAAGAAGAATTCTATGGACAAAACAGATCCAGGGTGCTTAAAGGACAATAACATGATTCTATTATTAAATGCTCAAGTTCTCTGTCCTTTTTCTCCATATTTATTGTTCCTGCTATGAATAAACAGCAACACAGCATTTAAAATATTTTAAATTGACTGTTTCTCTCTGCTACAACAGTACATTTCTGTACTGTGGTGGTTTCACTTTCAAAAAAAACATTTATCCTGCATTGAAAAAGCCTCCAATTCACTGATGTCATCAAGGCCACTGACTACAGGTAGTTTTCTGGCCAAGTCCCTCTCCAAACTGACATCATCACGACCGTCCTAAAAACCCACCCATTATATGATATCACAGCTCCCTGGTCCTTCCCTTACCCATACAGAAAGTAAAGGCTAGAACAAGGGAAGAGTACATTAGTCAAGTCTCCTGCTGTGAGATGTTAACCACAGCAGGTAACAACTCAAATCACCTTTAGCACTTTGACAGCTGGGGAAGTTAGGTGTGAAGGGGGATGGGAGATAAGTCAAAGTAGTACAAGTCAGGATTCACAAGAAAAACTGCAGTTTAGCCATTCTAAAAAGAAGCATCAGTAAAAGTATTTTGAAATTCTGTTCTGTGGCATTTGCACTGTTTGTGTTTTAAGTAGTTATTGAACGGCATGAAATGTTGTTTAAAACTAACTGACTGAAAGACAGCAGTGTATGCATGTAAAGTCAATGCAGTGACAGGGGCTTTATGAAGAAAGAGGCCTGCATGATGTAACTTTTTACAGACGAGTACTGCTTTGTAGAGACAGACTAAACAATCAGAATTATTTCAAGATCCCAGACCCTATATGGTCAGACTCAGAAAGTATGTATAAAGCTTATTGAAAAACCTGTAAGTAGTCCCAGAGTGGTGTTAAAATGTAGGAAACACCAAACCATGATGAAATAAACATGCTTTTTGAGTCTGTGGGTACAGTTCTCCTTTAAAACAAATCATTGGCAGAAGCAAAGACAACTGAAGCCTGCATGTTTTACAATATGCTGTGTGTTCAGTATGTATACAAACATACATGTAGGGCCTGCGCAACTCCTGCAGCTGAATGAACAGCTCACATAATGACACTTGTTTAACTGCCTGGGGGGGAGCAGTTGCAAATTCAGAAATTTGATGGATAGAGGATTCTGACACCTCATAGAAAGCCATTGCAAAACTTTTGTTACAGGTGTACACTAAAGTGTTTTAGCAAACAATTGCTGTAAATGATTAATCTGCAGTAACAGTAAGATGGAACATACATTTCATGGATGATGAGAAAAAAGAAGCTATGTTCTTACAATAATGTTCCATCTGTGTTGTTCATCTTCATTCATTCATTACTGATGGGTGTCGGTTCTGTCCTCAGAATCAAGTCGGCATTATAACAAGCTTGTGCCAGCCAAAAAACTCTCGAGCTAAGCTTTTACCCACATAGTGCCCCTCTCCCTGTTACCTCAGATTGAGTTTGCCCATGACAAAGAAAGCAGAGGCTTTTTCTGAGCAGGTTCCTAATGCAGGATTTGGACCAAATCTGAACCTCCAGGAGCCCCTTAGATAGGGAAGGAGGGTGGGACATAATGAATGAATAAAGATGAACAACACAGATGGAACATTATGGTAAGAACATAACTTCATCTGATGTTGTTAATCTTCATTCATTCCTTACTAATAGGACAGAGTCCCTAGCTACTTTATGTCCTGGGAGGTCCTTATGGAAGGATGCTCCTAAGTACCAGTGAACCAAAGTATGCTCTCCCCCTTTGTAATAAGTGATAAAGGTATGAGGAGTATCCCAAGTTGCAGCTGCACAGATGTCACCCATTGAAACCCTTGAGTGAAAGGCTACAGAAGTCGCCATTGGTCTGGTGGAGTGTGCTTTGACTTTGCTTATTAGAGGAATTTGATTATGTTGGTAGACAAAGCATATACAATTTCTCAACCACTTAGATAAGGTCACTTTAGAAACAGAATTTCCCAGTTTAGAACCTGAATAGGAAACAAACAACTGGTCTGATTTACTCACTGATTTAGTTCTGTCTTGATAAAAATCATCAACTACGAACAGGAAAATAAACTAATAAAAATAAAAAACGAGTGCAATAGCAGCAGAACACTTTATTAAACAACTAAATAAAATATTTAAAGGTGCTTTTTCGTCAGCATTAATAGCTGACTTCCTCAGAAGTAACAGCAAGTAGACTGCAGTGAAAACATTTAAAAGTTTCAAATTAGGTGTCAATTATTACGTAGGATGCTGGACAACCTTCACAGTAAAATTAAAGAAACATACTCAATTTACTGACATATCGTTACGACTAAAAATTACCTGACGATGATACATAAAAAACTTGTTATTAAAAAATTATGTTCTAAAAACATCAATATTGTTGAACTGATTAGTCAAATATAACTTTATGACATATAATACCCAAAAAAATATATATACTCATAGGTATGTATTTATAACAAATGGCCATTAAGTAACCATTAACTAAAACGTGAGGCCAAGACAAACTCTACTGAAACCATTATTGCGATCATCAAAAAATGAATGATAATGAGTGTAGTCAATAAAAAATATATATTACAAAAACCAATGACTTCAAATTCATCTCTCAAGACTCGCAAGGTGTTTTGAACACAACGAAACACCAGTCCATGGGTCTTGTAGTGACGGTATCACACCTACAGATAGTTTTCAGCCTTCTGTTTCTAACACTGTCGGTGTGGATTTAATCGAATCTGAGAAAACTGTCACTGTGGCTGCTATTGGACGGGAGCGGTCTGGCAAGAGTACTCGCCAGAATGATTTACCAATGCAGGGCTCAATTAATTACAATGTTCCCACCACCGAGTCTAATGATGGATTAGTCCGGGAGCAACTTCTACCTGGTGTTGGAGAAGACCGCCAATTTGTCAGTTTGGACAATCTGGAAAGGCGGTCTGTTCTCTACATGATGGGGAGAACAACGACAAGCTTTTGCAGCCTTCAACACTATGTTCTAACATCGCGAATGAAGGTAATACTTCTAATGCAAGTCTACCTGTCTGGCTTAAAAATTGTTTTAATTTTTCCAAAACACCTGGTTCTGGTGCTAGTCACAACAGCACTGTGCCTAGTGACAATAATGCTTTAAATGGTGGGTCGAGCAGCATTAGTTCTAAATTGAAGACCTTCGATGCATGCCTATTTAAACTAAAGAAGTTGCAACTTGAAGTTGCTTATTTTACTGAGTGTCTTTCTTTGAAGATAGGCCCCAAAGGTTTAAGGCGTGCACCGTATCCAACCGGCCTAGAGGCCGGTTCAGTGTTTCACACTGATTTGGTCAACCTGTTCGACCGCCAAGGACTGGAATTAATTGAACTGACAGTTAAACACTATAATTTGTGGACAGAGGAACTTTCCTTGTATATTTCTGATTAAGACAAAATGATTATTAATGACTTGGGAGTTCAGCAGATATAAATTTGAATATGAGCGCACTTTTGTCAGTATTGATGAACACGTTAAAATTACAGTCCCAAAAAATTAAGAAACTTTTTAGAGACTGTGATGCTTACAAGCAAGGGTTAGCTTATCCTAACCCCCCATTGGGCCAGACATGGAAAAAGGGTATTTTTTTCTTTAACACTAGTGCTGTAACCAGTGGTGGCCAACACAGTTCTTCATCTCAAGAGTATGGTCCTATTAGTACTGGCTTGGTACAGCATAATCCAGGTAATAATGACCTTGGCAATTCCTTTGACAAGAATTTAAATGCGGGTGTAACAAGTGGTACACCATGGAGTGAGAGGTTAAGAAGTGGTCAACACAATCAAAATTCTTTAAATCAACATACAAATTTTCAGCAGCACCCCTATATGGGGGCAAGACCAAAAACAAGGAACTTTCAACAACCACAAACAAACATGAAGTGAAGGAACAACAAACAAAACGACAAGAGCCACTATTAAGTGCCTTTATCGATGTTCCTTCCCGTGACAAGAATAATGAAGACAATTTTGTCTCTTTGGACATTGATACTATTGAAATACCTTTGTTAGATGACTATAATGTTGTCGATTCTGATTATTTATTAAAATCATCACATGTGGACGTTGTTAGTAATGAATCTGGTGACTTTAAACTATACAATTTTAGTACCACTAAGTTTGACACTGTGATGGTGGAGTTTTTGTCTAAGGGTTTAACATTTGTCCCTTCTAAACCTTTAAATATTGCTGACACTATTTTAGACATTAAGCTCTTTACTAGCAAATTGCATTTTATTTCATTAATGGGAAACAATTCTGCTTACACTGAACACGGACAGTTGCACATACCTAGTACTTACAACCCTCCACTCCATCCAGCCTTGGAATTATTTGAAAAATGTTGTGAGTTAGATATTAGGTATGCTAGTACTAACAGTGCACCACGTAATACAACCCCAACTTGAAAATGGCAGAAGTTGAGTACTTACAGTTTTTCAAATCTCAAAACCTAAGGTTTTGTACGCCAAATAAGGGTGGGGGGTTGGTTGTATTCAGTACTGTCGATTACCAGACCCATATGGATGAAGTACTACACTCTGACACATACAAACTTAGTTCAAGATCAGAAGTCAATAGGGCTTATAAGTTAATTAAGGACAGTATTGAGGAATTATATATTGAAAGTAGAATAGACCAAAAAATGTATGGTTACTTAACTACGTCATTCCCAAGATACCCTTGTATCTTTGGAATTCCAAAAATACAAAAGTGTATTGACAATCCTCCACTTAGATTGTTGGTTGATAGCAGGGGGTCACCTACTTATTCTTGCGCTAAAGTAGTGGATAGTATGCTTAATATGTAGTAAAGGAAGTCCAGATACGTAAAGATTCATGGTCATTCCTTTAGAATATAAGAGCTGTCAACTACAACCCTCACACTAATTTTTTGACTATATATGTGACTTATATAGTAGTATACCACACAACATTGCACTTGAATGGGTGGCCCTTGCTTTAAAGAAACACAATGCTTCAGACAGGGAAATTTACCTTGTATCTGTGCTTAGTGATCTTGTCCTTTCTTATAACTTTTTTATGTCCCATAACAACTTCTTTTTACAGAAAGTCGGAGTGGCAATGGGGTCTCCTTGTGGTGGAAGTATAGCCAACTTAGTTATGGCATACTGGGAATCTGAATTTGTATTCTCCAACAACAATTACTTTTTTGATAAGTTTATTTATTATACTAGATTTCTTGATGACATTTTTATTTTGATTAATGCGAATGAAGACACAAGTAAACTGGTTCTACAATACTTTAATAACACCACCAACTTTCTAGAGTTCACACATTCATTTGGGACTGATAGCATTGCTTACCTTGACGTACTCGTAAGTAAGAACTATGAGTACAATTGTTATACTGCAAGGATATTTCGTAAGAAAACTTATTCAAATACTTTTTTACACTTTACTAGCTGTCATCCCTTCTTCCAAAAAATGTCGGTCGTTAAAGGCCAACTAGTAAGAGCTGCTAGGATGGTCAGCTTGGACTATGACTTTTTCGAGGAATGTGTAGTGCTCAAAAATATGTTTTCATCACGAGGTTATCCTGAAGACCTTTTGGACAACCTAATACAGGAAGTTATGGATAAAAGAAGTCAGAATTTTTACCCAACTTTACTCCCAGTCAGTAACATCATGGCCCAAGGTGTCCCAGATCATGTGACTAGTTTTAATGATAGTAGTACACATGAATCAGAGGAAATGTAGTTACTCGTACAGATAATATTAATACAACTTATTTCACTACAAAATTTAGTATGTGTAGTAACATTTGTATCGACATAATTAATAAGAATTGGGAATTGTTTAAAATGTACCCCACTATTTATGATAAATTAGGAGATAGACCTAAAGTTGTTTTCAGGAAAGGTAAGAATTTAAAATCTGTATTGGAGGGTAGTAAATCCTTAATAGTTCGTAACGCAGGTATGTTGAAGTGCCAAAACTGTAATTACTGTAGACATGTGGAAGAAGCAACTTGTTTCGAGTTAATTGGCACTTAATAAATTAAAACATAAATTTACCTGTAATTCCACCTTTGTCATTTATTTAGCTAGATGTACATTATGTCCCGCCTTCTATATCAGTAAGACCAAAAGGAGACTTAAGGATAGAATATATGAGCACTTATATGCTATGAAAAAGTTCAAACTAGATAATGCTCTAGCTAAACATATTTCTGTTTTCAACAACCATACATTTAAATTCTTAGTCATCGACCAGGTTAGTTGTGATAATAGGGGGGACCTAGATCTCTCAAGCTGGAAGAAGCTGAGTTAATCTGGCAAGTTAGGTCAAATGTGTACAGTTATCCAGGAATTAATGACTCGTGTTCAATCTCAAGCCTTTTAAAATTGAACAGTCTTGAGAGATGAATTTGAAGTCATTGGTTTTTGTAATACATATTTTTTATTGACTACACTCATTATCATTCATTTTTTGATGATCGCAATAATGTTTTCAGTAGAGTTTGTCTTGGCCTCACGTTTTAGTTAATGGTTACTTAATGGCCATTTGTTATAAATACATACCAATGAGTATATATTTTTTTGGGGGTATTATATGGCATAAAGTTATATTTGACTAATCAGTTCAACAATATTGATGTTTTTAGAACATAATTTTTTAATAACAAGTTTTTTATGTATCATCGTCAGGTAATTTTTAGTCGTAACGATATGTCAATGAATTGAGTATGTTTCTTTAATTTTACTGTGAAGGTTGTCCAGCATCCTACGTAATAATTGGCACCTAATTTGAAACTTTTAAATGTTTTCGCTGCAGTCTACTTGCTGTTACTTCTGAGGAAGTCAGCTATTAATGCTGACGAAAAAGCGCTTTTAAATATTTTATTTAGTTGTTTAATAAAGTGTTCTGCTGCTATTGCACTTGTTTTTTATTTTTTATTTGATAAAAATCATAATTGTCTATGTACATCCAGCAAATGAAGACAGTATTCTCCTTTGTTTGAGTAGTTTGGAAAAAAGACTGGTAGGTCAATGGTCTGGTTAATTGTCAATTCTGAAATAACTCTGGGCAGGAAGGAAGGGTTAGTCCAGAGTGATACTCTGTCCTTATGAAAGACCACATAAGGATGCTTTATGCACAGGGCCTGAAGCTCGGATATTCATCTTGCTGAGGTGATGGCTACTAATAAGAGGGATTTCCAGGTTAAGAACTTCATATCGCAAGTGGAAGCAGGCTCGAAAGGCAATTGGGTCAGGGGTTGCAGTACTAGTGTGGAGCTCCAAGGTTTGATCGGTTCCTTGCAGGGTGGTCTGATATGTGAGACCGCTTTCAGGAAGGTTTTACATAGTCAATGGGAGATTTAGGATGAGTCTTGCAAACCATTATGGAAGTCTGAGATAGCAGCCAAATGAACTCTAATGGTGGAGGCCGCTGCCCTAAATGAAGAAGACCTGACAAATAATCCAAAATTGCAGTAACAGGAGCTGAGCAAGGGTCTAGCTCTCTCTGTTGGGGCCAAATAAGGAATCTCTTCCACTTGCCAAGATAGATTTTCCTGGTGGATGGTTTATGTGAAGCCAAAAGAATGTCACATACTGGGGAGGTAAGGTTACTCTGCCTGAAAATTACTGGAAGTGGAGCAACCAAGCTGTCAGCTTGAGACTGGATATGTTTGGATGAATTAACCCCTGTGGGTGTGAGATTAATTCTGGAGTTAGATCCAGAATCCATGGTTGGCATACTAGTTGAGGACAAAGGAAGGGAAATGAGATTTGCCAGGGCCAATACCCCCCTACCCTATCTGCTTCTCAACTGAAGGGCCTTTAGAAATTGTGGGATCAGGGGAAGGGTAGAGAAAGCATATAAGTCCCATGGGTCAATTGTGTATTAGGGCGTCCCTCAGGGACTCCCCCTGTGGAGGAATTAGGGCAAAGTAGCTGCTGCATTTGTGATTTGCTAGAGAGGCAAATAGGTCACAGCAAAGCTGGCGCCGGTGGCTGAAAATCTACACCACTACATTCAAGTTGAGGGACCACTCGTGAGGCAGGAGGATACAGCTGCTCAGTTTGCCTGCAATCACATTTGAATTCCCAAGAATATACATTGCTATCAGAAAGCGGTTGGAAGCTATTGCCTATTGCTAAATTCTCATGGCCTCTTGACACAATGGGTAGGACTTGGTTCCCCCTTATTTGTTGATGTACCAGACCACTGACGTTGTCAGACTGAATAGCAATTGTCCCTGACTGAAGAACAGATTGGAATGTTTGCAATGCTAGAAGCACTGCCCTCAGTTCTAGGACATTGATATGCAAGTTGTCTCCACAGTTGACCAAGTGCCTTGGAGTGTCTTTCCCCTGAAAATGCCCCCCTACCCTATCAGGGAAACGTCCATGGTCACTGTGGCTTTGGGATGAGATGGGGAGAAAGGGTGACTCTGTAGGTCTTTTTTGGCTTCATCCACCAAGTTAAATCCTGTTTGCATTGCTTTCTTATGCAGATCTGAAAGGGCATAGGATAGTGCGAAGGGGACCACTGTGTCAGCAGGGGCCATTGGAGAGGTCTAATTTGTAGCCTTACTAGGGGAACTATTGTAATAGATGCTGCATTTGATCCTAAAAGTTGGAGGACAGCCCAAGCTGAAACCTTGTCTTGACAGAGTATCACCCAGAGTTGAGACCTCAGTCTTTCTAATCTGTAATCTGGCAGGGAGACTAGACAAGATTGGGCATCAAAAGTTGCCCTTATAAATTCCAAGGTTTGAGAGGGAGTCAACTTACATTTGTCCTTGTTTATAGAGATTCCTAGGTGTTTTGCTAAGCCTAGAGTGTAGTTTAAGGCTGTGACCAGTAGATGCTTAGTGGGGGCAGTAAGGAGCCAATCATCTAAGTATGGAAACACTCAGAATCCTTGCAGTCTCAAGTGAGCTGTTACCACTGCCATGCATTTGGTGAGCACCCTTGGGACTGTAGAGAGTCTGAAGGGCAGTGTGTGGAACTGGTAATGACTGGCTCCCAGCCGGAAGTGAAGAAATCTTGTGGATCGTTTGTCCATTTTTATGTGGTAATATGCATCCTGAAGATCTGTTGAACACATCTAATCATCTTTCTCTAGGAAGGGTAGGATAGACTGAACTGTGACCATCCAGAATTTTGTCTGGTTGACAAGTTTGTTAAGAATGCTGAGATCCAAAACAGGTCTCCAGTTCCCTGTCTTTTTTGACACTAAAAAGAACCTTGAGTAAAATCCGGATCCTGTCTGGTCTGGTGGGACTGCTTGGATGACTCTTTTTTTGAAACATCTTTCATATTTCTTGAGCTGCTATTTCCCTTTGACTGGGTGGAACATTAGGAATGTGCCTTAATGGCTTTGGGCAAATATTGAAGGGTATGTGATAACCTCTGGTTATTATATTCAGCACCCAAGAATCCATGGTTATTGTTTGCCAGCCAGGGTGGTGCAGAGAGAAATGTCCCCTGACTGCTTACAGAGGAAAGCAATCAGGCCACTCTTCAGAAGAGCTGGTAGGGATGACCAGAGAAAGAATCCCTGGATCCCTGGTTACACAGACCCCCTCTGCTTCTGTAGGGGGTGTCTTCCCAATGAGCTACCCCCTCTGCCCCAGGGAATAAACTTGCCACGTGTGTCACAGAAAGGACCCTTAGATTTCTTGTGCCACATCTTTCCACCCCTGTGATTCCTGGAGTAGTATCGTTGAGGAGTGAAAAAACATACACCCACGGCAGACAGGGTCTTACCATCCTTCTCACACCTGGCTAGCATGTCTTTCAGTTTTGGGCCAAAAAGTGAAGATGCTTCCACTGGAGCATTGAGAAAGGAAGACTTAAAAGGGTCTGCAAAGTTGTAAAGGCGCATCATGGTGTGACATCTCACCACAATGCCTGAACCCGCAGCTCTAGCTGCCCCTTCTGTAGTGTGAGAGATCAGCTGCATGGACGAGTCGGATATAGATTCCAAGGTCGCAAGCTGTGAGGCAACTTTGTCCCATACCTCATCAGAAACTGCTCCTGCTAAGGTTCCAGAGAGTTCAGAGATTAGGTCTCTTTAAAGCCTAGTAAAGTGCGCCATGTAATTCAAAGACTGAATGGCAAAGGTCATTGAGGCAAACATTCACTTCCCTAAACTGTCCACCACCCAAGACTCCCTGTTTGGGGGGTGGACAGTCTGGCTCTCCTCGGCAAACTCTTTCCTAGTGCCAGCCGCAACTACCATAGCATCTACCAGTAATCCTTTAGACCAGTGTGGATTTCCTTCAGGTGGGGACAAAATTTTGTCTGGTCTCCAGGGGATTGATTCAGTAGTATCAGGACTCTTCCACATGTGCTGCATGACAAGTTGGACCAGTTCATCCTCAAGTGGGGTCACCCAGGAAGTAGAAGGTCAAGCACGAAAAGCCTATAAAAATACAGACTCCTCAGAGGAAGGGTTGTTGGGCTTCCAGTCTCCTTGCTGCTTTAAAATATCCAGTATGTCTCCAAAGGAGACATCCTCAGGGGGCGACTATGGGGACCCTTCCCCTTTATCATAGTCTGTATCTTCTGTGAGGGACTCTTTGGGGGAGTCCACGTGCTTCCTTTTGCATGATCTCTTATGTGGTACCTCTTCAGTGGGGGCTTCTGACGAGGACTCTAAAGAGAAAGCACCCTGCATTAGGGTATCTTGTTGCTCTTGTGCTTGATCTCCTGATGTGATGGGTTGAGTCAGCTGTGGGTCAGAGGGAGGACATATCTGGTATTCCGTCGCGATGGTTTGCCTACAGAGGCAAGGCCCTCTCCATCACCTGGAAAGCTGACCTGCCTGAAGATGAGTGGGAGCCCGGAACCAAAAAGGACAACCTCGGAACCGGGATCACACCCCACTCTGATGAGCTTACTCCCAAGAAAGGAGCCCCAAGAGGACTCAGTACTGCTAAGACTGCCAGAACCGTAGTAGATGGCACCATAGAAAAAAAGTGGTACCGTACTAGGGGTCACGGTGCTGGCAGCCCAGTCATAATCCTGGGGATGGCTCTGCTCTGAGTGAGCCGATGACCAAAGGGTTGGCTCCGGAACCACGGTGAGGTCTACCAGTGGAACCGAAGAAGTGGGAACTGAAATAGGTGTAGGTGCCGGGAGCTTCAATACCTGCAAGGAAGTCAAAGGAGGAGAATATACAAGAGTCTGTGGAGAAAAACTTCCAACTCCGATTGGGAGGGGAGTCCTAGAAGGTGTTGAAATCCTTCTGCCTGTCAGCAGCTGATCCACAAAATGCACCACGTCCAATTCCAAGAGGCTCCTGGAAGATCGGGTCGATATCACCGATGGAGAATTGGGATATTCCAAAAAAGGCCTGTATTGCTGTCCAAAGAAAGGATCTGCCATGGGAGAATATCGGGTCCAAGCAATCTCTCATATCGGCACCATAGTCTCAAGACCAGTGACTTGTACAGAGTGGGGGAAGTGACCGGTGCTGGTTTCTCTATTGTTGGTACCAAATAGGATGGAAACTCAGATGAAGTCATAGTTGGTATAGAAGACATTGTCGGTGCCATGGCTAGTGCCGGGGTCAAGATCACTGAAGATAGCACCGAAGTGGATGCATGTGGCTTCAGAACCGAGGATGGTGCCGTGGAGGGTGGTTGAGGCCCTGGAGCTGAAGTCTTTTTCTCCAGTTTAGGAATCTTTGGTCTGGGTTCAGACTTTCCATCACCAGAATGAGGTGAAGAAGGAAGAGAGTGGGATCTTTTTTTGTGTTTTTCCTTTGGAGGGGGTGAACCCTCCGACCCAGAAAATAGCCTCTGAGAAAGGTGTTTTTAATAGGCCCATTAAACTCAATTTGTTTTTCCTCTCGTTTATGGTACAAGAACTGAACTCTTTACAAATGTCACAAGGAGGCTGAACAGATAGATGTGGGACGCCCAAACAATAGACGCAAGAAATTGAGTGTCCAAGTTAGGCATTTTGCGACCGCATTGGTCGCATTGTTTGAATCCGGTTGTCCCTTTTTTCTCAGATATGATGGGGAACAACCTGAACAAATTCCTTATCTGTAAACAACAAATACAAAACAATACAGTGACTGTATAAACTGTAAAGTTAAAACAGATAGGAAAGCTTTTTTTTTTTTTTTTTTTTAGGGCAGGAAAGAGTGCCAAGCGTGGTATGTAGATTGCCTCTAGAGGTAAGGAAAAGAGAGTAGAGAGAGAGAGAGAGGGAAGGCCTGTACCAATGATGGTACAAAGAGTACCAAGATGGTAACGAGGTTTGAAGAAAGGTTTTGGGTAAAAAGTTTAGTGACTAGTAAAATAGCAAAAAAGAGAAATTCTGTGGAAAAAGGGTTTTCAGAATAAAATTTTTTTATAGTACTTAACTGAGAGCTGGCTTGATGGCTACATGGCAAACAAGAGCTGAGGTAACAGGGAGAGGGGCACTATGGGTAAAAGCTTAGCTAAACAGTTTTTGGGCTGGCACAAGCTTGTTAATAGGCCGACTCAGTTCCAAGGATGGAACCGACACCCATCAGTAAGGAATGAATGAAGATTAACATCACATCATGAGTTTACTTAAATGTTAGAAAGAAAAACAGGAGTACAGAAAAGAAAAAGAAAAAAAAAACAGATAAAAAGTTCATAAAAATTACCTAGAACTATACATTAGAAAACAAAGAGTTTTAGAAAATGGGTTGTGGTAATGATGTTACAGTAGAGAAAATAAGAATCTCAGAAGCAAATGAAACAAAAACATGCTGGTATAAATAGTACAAAAATATTTGGAGGGATTCAATGGCCTAGATCTTATGATCTTCTGCCTCTCTTTTTTTTATTTATATAGTTTTATATATATATATATATATATATATATATATATATTATATATGTATATGTATATGTATATGTATATATATATATATATATATATATATATATATATATATATTGTATTTTAACTGCATGCTTACACATTGAATATAAGAACACTACACTGTGTAGCATTGTTTCTGTTGCAGTCAGCATATGTAAATGAAAGTCTTTCCCCAGTAAGCCAAAAGTGTAAATGTGCGATGTTGCAACAGAACAAAAGTTCCTCATAAGGCTGCTGTAAAGTCACTATGCTGTCTCCAGCGTTTCTCCCTGGGCCATGGGCATTTCAGTTCCCAGATGGACTACCCTGGTAAACAAAAACAAATAAAAATAAACACCAAAATAAGCAAGACAGTCTTACTTGTACAGAAAGCCATTGTTGCCTTTTAAGCGTAACAATTCAGTATCGCTGCTCAAGGAAGAGCGCATGTGAGTTTTGATACGTTTCCTAGGTAATGGGTAAGAGGTACACTGGAGTAGGGAAACATAATGTTTTGTCTAGTGGTGATTCTAAAATGACAACAAATAAAAGTAAATACTGAAACACTGATATTTTATTCCATACCTTATAATAGTCAGGTATTGCATTCCAGAATAACAGCAGCACAAAATGCAAGTAAAAGTTTAACAGTTTGTTTAGTATTTTAATGATATGCATCACTAGTGACTATTTTCAGAGGTGCTGTACTAAACTCAAGGTCTTCAAGTTTCTTGTCTGTCATTCTATCCCAGTAAATAGTAATATTAAAACATTAAATAATGTCATACAACTACATGTTTAATATGTAAAGGATGTTGCATATGATAGTTAAGTTAACTTTTTTATCAGTATCGTGGCATATCCATCTGTGTGTGCCTGGAAACTACTTTATATCACAAAACACTTATTTTATATGCCTGAATTGTGTCAGCAGTTGCAGAAATAGTAATGCATACCATTTAGCAATCCCAATACAGTTGTAGCAAAACTACTGATGTAAAAAACATCATTAAAGATATGTTCTAAAGCATGAATTTGGCATTACATTTTAATGTACTGTCATAGCTGTTATAGTAACATACAGAAATGTAGTATTCTATTATTGCGCAGTGTATACTATGCAGTGTTACTTTGCTTTACTGAACTCCAAACTCTTAATTTTTAGCTGTACATTATTCTAGCATTTTGTAATATAACAGAAATGTGGCAGGAAAAGTATTGGCTGTGGTGTGGTTCACTTACCTGCTAAATAAGTTGCTTGTTTTTGCCAAATAAGCTGCCAAATCTCTCATATCCAGAATAGTATTGTAGTTTAAAAAGTGGTGTAAATGGTGAAGCATGAACAGACATAGTAGCAGTTTATCATCTTATCTTCCAGTGTAATTCTCAGCTACTCTAATTCCAGTAAGCAGAGAATTTGCAGAACAAATATTCTTCTAAGACTAGACCGCAAAGCGTGGATTCAGTTTAAAAAAAATGCAATTCCATTGGGGTCAATATTGGTAACGTGTTATTAATGTTAGTGAAACTTTGGGATGTCAGAGAAATCTGAATTAGTGTCACAGCTTTCCAGTTCTGTGTTTCATCTTTGTCCAGTGGGCATGGGTCATGGCTAAAAAAGGGTCCATCAACCAGTCCACTTACCCATTTACCAAAACAGAGTCAATAAATAAACAAACAAATAATAAAAAAGTAAATAAAAGTAAAGTTTAAGTGAGTTTCTGTCATTTTGCTGTGATTAGCAACACATATATGTCAAAGTGTGAAAGGCACTGATTTAATTTTTAAAACAATGTGTCTTTAAAATAACTCCGTTTCACTAAATATAATTTGTTTTTTGGCGGGGGCCAAGAGCCCATATATGAGGTAGAACAGTGCTCAGTGGAGTGGCCTGACGTGAAGCAGTTGATATTTGCTGAGTAGTCCAATAGTCTACTTTTGCTGAAGCAATTGTATATTAGTTGGTTGAAAATAAGAAGTTATGTACCTACCATAACGTTCCATGTTAGTTGTCTTCATCTCGCCTTCTTTCTTGCTTGTTGGGATCGGAGCCGATCCTCGGCTCCAACTCAGCCATCTTCTATAGCTCAAGAGCTGTTTACTGGCTCGAGGCTACCCCTTATCCCATGATGCCTAGCGCTAGCTACCCAGATCTCGTTTGAAGTAGCTAACCTAAGCCATGGAATGAAACCCCTCCAAGCAGAACGTTAAACCCACCTCTCATAAACTCTAAGTCAGTAGAGGAAACAAACCAGGGAACACTCAGCTAGTGAAAACTGAACTCCTCTCGGTCCAATAGGACAGGGGCATGGAGGGGGGGACACAAGAAAGAAGGCGAGATGAAGACAACTAACATGGAACGTTATGGTAGGTACATAACTTCTTAATGTTAAGTTGTCTATCTCGCCTTCGTTTCTTGCATGTTGGGACAGCGTCCCTAGCACCTATGATACTGGGTGGCTCAATGGAACAGACTCTTCAGAACAGTGGAACCAAAGTGAGCTCTACTTCTGGAGACCATGTCTAACTTGTAATGAGAAATAAAGGTATGAGGATTTGCCCACGTGGCAGCAGCACAGATTGAGTCCATGGGCAACCTAGCCTGGAAGGCTACAGAAGTGGCCAAAGCCCTAGTAGAATGACCTTTCGGTTTGATAGACAACTCTTTGTTTCTCAGTTGATAGATGAAGGTAATAATGTGAGACAACCACCTGGACAGAGTCACTTTGGAAACTGGAAGACCCTGTTTGCCCTTAGCATAAGAAAGGAAGAGTTGGTCTGACTTTCTTACATCCTTCGTTCTATGCAGGTAAAAACGCAATTGTCGATGAACATCCAATTCGTGCAACTTGTATTCTGCCTTGTTAGAGTGGTTAGGAAAGAACACAGGGAGGTGTATAGATTGGTTTAGGTTATTCTCTGAGCAGACTTTCGGAAGGAAGGAAGAATTAATTCTCAGAGCAACCCTGTCCTTATGAAAAACTAAGTATGGAGGACGAACACTCAGTGCCTGAAGTTCCGAGACACGTCTGGCTGAGGTAACAGCTACCAGAAAGAGAGTTTTCCAAGCTAGAAACTTAATGGAGCAGGATGCAGCTGGTTCAAATGGGGGCATAATCAAGGAGGTTAGTACCAAATTAAGGTCCCAAGGAGTAGGGGGATCTCTTACTGGGGGCCTAAGGAGAGTAGTCCCTCTGAGAAAGGCTTTGCACAGCTTATGAGACATAATGTTTAGATTGGAAAAACCAACATGAAAGTTAGAGATGGCCGCTAGTTGTACCCTGATTGTGGCAGAAGAGGACCCAGAATGAAAAAGCTCTGTTAGGAACTCCAAGATTTCGTGAACTGGAGCTGAGAAGGGATCTATGTTCCTAGCCTCTGCCCAACAAGTAAAACGTTTCCATTTGCTAGCATAAGTCTTCCTAGTAGCAGATTTGTGAGAGGAGACAATAATCTCACGCATGGCTGGGGAAATGCTGGGAAGCCTGGCTAGGGTTGGAATTGGATCAACCAAGCTGTGAGCTGGAGTGTTTGGAGGGATTGATGCAGCTCTCCTGATTGATGAATCAGTAGGTCTGGAATAGGATCCAGAGTCCAGGGCTGCTCGAGGAGGTAACTGTGCAGGAACGGAAACCATATCTGTCGAGGCCAGTAGGGGGCAATGAGGATCATTTTGCAAGCCAACGGGATAGCTTTCTGTATGAGTTTGGGTATAAGAGGGAACAGAGGAAAGGCATAAAGAAGTCCCTGAAGCCAATCTTGGACTAGAGCATCTCTGGGAGGGTGACCAGGAAGCGGTAAAAGGGAGAAGTAGTTGCTGCATTTGCTGTTGAATGGGGTGGCAAACAGGTCGCAGCAAGGCTGTCCCCATTTGCGGAAGATCAGATCTGCAACTACTTGATTCAGAGACCACTCGTGAGGCATGAGAATAGGTCTGCTGAGCCTGTCCGCTATGACGTTGGACTTGCCAGGGATGTGCGTCACAGTCAGAAATTGTTGGGAGGCAATGGCCTACTGCCAGAGTCTGAGAGCTTCTCCACATAGGGAGTAGGACCTGGTTCCTCCCTGCTTGTTGATGTACCACACTACTGGCATGTTGTCCGTTTGAATTGCAATGGTCCCAGAAGGGAGAGAGTCCTGAAGGGCTTGCAATGCTAGGAGCACGGCTCTCATCTCCAAGACATTTATGTGCAGATGGTACTCGTGAGGCTGCCAAGTGCCTTGGACTGTCCTGCCCTGATAATGCCCCCCCACCCTATCAGCGAGGCATCCTTGGTCACTGTGGAAACCGGAGGGGGCTGTATGAATGGTCTGCCCTGAGACACTAGTGGGGAGACCATCCACCAGGAAAGGTGCCTTTTGCATGTTTCTGTAATCATGATCATATGAGACATGGGCAGCTGTTGAAAGGACCACTGTGTGAACAGAAGCCACTGAAGAATTCTCATGTGGAAATGGGCCATAGGTATCAGAAGAATTGCCGCTGCCATAGAACCCAGAGTTTGAAGGACCAACCTGACTTGTACCCTTTTGCATTGCATGAGGGTGTGAACTTGCTGAAGAATTGTGGCTACCCTGTCTGGTGCTAGCCTTGCGGACATGCTTCTTGTATCTAAATCTGCTCCTATGTAGGTAATAGATTGACAGGGCAACAAGGCAAATTTTTCGAAATTTATAGTAACGCCTAGCTGGGCACAGATTGAGATTGTATAGTCCCTGGCTTGAAAGAGTTGATGCCTGGTAGTAGCAGTAAGGAGCCAGTCGTCTAGATGTGGAAACACCTGGAATCCTCAATGCCTCAGGTGAGCCGTGACTACTGCCATGCATTTGGTGAACACCCTGGGGGCTTTGGTGAGGCCAAAGGGCAGAGCTCTGAACTGGTAATGACTGGCCCCCAGCTGGAAGCAAAGATATCTCCTGGAGCGCCTGTCCATCTTGATATGGTAGTACGCATCCTGAAGATCTATTGAGCACATCCACTTGTCCTGACCCAGAAAGGGTAGAATGGACTGTAGCGTGACCATCCGAAACTTTGTTCTTTGAACAGACTTGTTCAGTCTGCTGAGATCCAGAATTGGTCTCCAGTCCCCTGTCTTTTTTGGTACCAAAAAGAACCATGAGTAAGTTCTGGATCCATGTTGGTCTGCCGGGACGTCCTGGATGACTCTTTTTTCTAGCAGTCTTGAAACTTCTATGACTGCTTGGTCGCTCAGATTGGGTGGAACATCTGGAAGGGATTTGCTCGATGGTAAGGGGGGTTGAGAAAAGGGGATTTTGTAACCTCTGGATATAATTGACCGTACCCATCTATCTTCTGTTAAATTTAGCCAGGCTTTCGGGTACAGTGAAAGTCTTCCCCCGACTGCCTCCAGAGGCAGGCAGTCGGGCAACCCTTCAGGGATGCTGAAAAGGCTTGTCAGAGAAGGCTTCTCTGCTGCCCTGGTTCTGTGGACTCCCTCTGCCATGAGGGCGGCGTCTGTTGTTGTTTTCTCCTCTGTCTCTGGAGGAAAAATCACTATGTGTGTCAGGCGAGGCTCCCTGGGATTTCCGGAACCATATTTTACCACTCTTCTGACCCTTGGGGTATGGTCTGGAAGGAGTGGAAAAATGGACTCCCATGGCAGAAAGAGTCTTGCCTTCCTGTTCACACCTAGTGAGAGTGTCTTTCACCTGTGGTCCAAAATGAAAGGAACCATCAAAGGGAGTGTTGGTGAACGACGCTCTAAAGGGTTCCTCAAAATTACACAGCTGCATCCATGAGTGTCTTCTGAGGGCCACACCTCTACCTGCGGCTCTACTCGCACCATCGGCTGCATATGAAATGAGCCTCATGGAGGAGTTGACTACCGAATTTAGGGTCACCAGCTGAGAAGCCAGTTTAGCTTAAGCCCCTTTAGCTGATGGATCCTGAAGGGTATCTCCGAGCTCTTTCAGGAGATCCCTCTGAAGCCTGGTAAAATGGCATAAGTAATTCAGTAACCTCATGGAAAAGGTCGCTGAAGCAAACATTCGCTTCCCGTATCTATCCATGGTCCTAGACTCCTTGTTAGGAGGATGGACAGAGGAAGAAGTTTCCGCTAACTCCTTTTTAGTGGCTGCTGCTACCACCATGACATCTACAGGAGCACCTTTAGTAAGAAACTGTTTATCAGGGGGTGCAGTGATAAACTTGCCAGGTCTCCTCGGGGTTGGTTCCACTGCATCCGGGGCTGACCAAGCCCTTCGAGCCACCACTGACATTAGTGGATCAAAAGGCGGAGAAACCCAGGAGGTGGAAGGTCGGGAACCGAACGCATCCAGGAATACGGATTCGTCCTCGGTAGGGGCTAGGGTGTTCCAGTTCCCCCTCTGCTTAAGCATTTCTAGGATGTCCAAAAAGGAAACATCTTCAGAGGGGGATCTCGGGGACCCTTCCGATTCATCCAGATCGTATCCGAAGTGACAGACTCGGGGGAGTTAATGTGCTTCCTCTTACACTTCCTCTTCAGAGGGGGCTCTTCTGAATGATCAGGGGAGGCCTCGGAAGAAGAGGAAATACCCAATGGGGTTCTCTGGAGCGCCGGTTCCCCACGCTTGGGGTCTGGAGGAGGGGCAGAGGTTGACGCAGGCACTACAGGGGACGGAGCCAGTGGGGTCGAAGGTGGAGCTGACTGAGAGGCCAGTACATTCCTCATGACATCAAAGGCGTCCCTGCCATGATGCAGAGAAGGCATCGGCTCCGAGGAAACCAGTATCCTCCTCCGCACCGAGGCCGATGTAGGAGCCGAGCTCACCTGCGCCGACGCTCCGAGAGGTAGAATGAGGTCGGACAAGGGTCTGATGACACTCGCCCCCTCGGAGCTGACGAGGGAGTCTCAGTGCCCAGTTCTCTCAACGGACGGCAGCATTGAGGGGATCGGAGCTGACGATGGAACCGAAGGAGAAATCGTTATCAGTGCCGACGGTTCCATGATTCGAACCCCAACAAACTCCAGCTCCGAGCTCAATGGAGTCGGAGAAGGAACATCGATAGAAGGGGATGGAGCCAACACCTGTTGAGGAGGGCTGGACAACATTTTGGCCAGTGCCGGCGACTTCAACAACCTAGTGACCACTCTCTCCACGTCGTGGTCCGAGAGCCTAGAGGACCGAGAAGAGTGGGAGGATCTGTGACTGCGGTCACTCTGCAAGAGGGGAGACCGAGGAGCCAAATGTATAGACACTAGAGAAGGGGACCTCGGCCTCTTTGGTATTGGGGAGTCGACGGGGAGACAGTCTCCTCGGTTCCAGCCGGAACCAAAGTAATAGGTGAGGCTTGGACCAATGATGGCTCCAAGCTGGGAGCCGACGATTTGGTTGGTTTAGGAGATTTCACAGGCTGAGCCTTGGCCGGTGAATCCTGGGGCTTAAGAAGACCCCTCAAAATATTTTTGCGCTCCTGCAGAACTCTTGGGCTAAATGCATGGCATACAGAACAAGAGTCCTGCAGGTGCACTGCATCTAAGCAATAGATGCAAGAAGTGTGCCCATCTGTCAGAGACATTTTCTGACAGCATGAGTCACACTTCTTGAATCCAGACACCTTGGATTCTTTAGACATATCCATCACCTTGGATTGTTTTGGCCAAAGGGCCGAACAGCAAAACTAACACTAATGCTAAAACTACTAGCCACAAAAAACAAAAACACACAGTATACTACAGACAAAGATATATATATATATATTTTTTAAACTAGGAAGCCTCTAACTTAAACTGCTACCTAACAATCAGAAAAAAAGGAAAGCTTAAACTAAAAAGCTACCTAGAAGAGGATAGTGGGGTGGGGGTGGGGGACTCTCTAATTTAAACGAGTTCGAAGGGAAAAGCTAACTAAACTACAACAAAGTAATTAGCGATAAATATTATTAAACAATAAACTACCAGAAAAACCCTAATCTGATAGAAAAAGTAGTTGAATAAAACTTATACAAGCCTGAATCGGTAACAGCGAACCTCGCAGCTGAAGCGGCAAACGAGATCTGGTTAGTTAGTGCTAGGTATCATGGGATAAGGGGTAGCCTCGAGCCAGTAAACAGCTCTCGAGCTATAGAAGATGGCCGAGCCAGAGCTGAGGATCGACTCCGATCCCAACAAGCAAGAAACGAAGGTGAGATAGACAACTTAACATTGCGAGTTAAGACAGTTTTTAAAGGAAAGAATTGTGGTTAGGTTTTTGATTAACAGTGGCAACATATTCAAAGAGTCCTTTCACAGATAATTTAGGTATGTTGGTTATATAACCTGTTGGTATGATGAGATGTGGCTGTGAAGCTGTTTATAAACACAGATGTATGAATTGTGTGCATTAGGATCTTGGTTACTGCAGGGCATGATTAAGTCTGTGTAGTTAGAATGTGGAGAATGCTAGAACGTGGGCTTGAGGGTAGATTGGTAATATACTTGCTTTTGTAATGGATGGACATTTTCTGAAGAATTACAAATCTATTGCTACAATAGCTGGCACAAAATTATTTAAATCTGCAGCATTCTGACACAAAAATCACTAATTTTACAAGAACGAGAACTAAACTTTGAAACAAAGCCAGGTATATGTCAAAAAATCAGTGAAAGACATACCCCTCAGTTGTACTGAATTCCTTGGTATTTACCAGTTTTGAGGTCAGAATAATGGGCTGCCATGAATTCCTGAATGGCCCCTTTAATTTCCCGTTTTTTTTTTTGGACACATTTTTACTGGCATCGTCATGTGCAGGGCACAAGCAATGACGTCAGCTTCATGAGCAGACTGCTAGCCTGTCAGAATTAGGCTAAGGGCTGGAGGGGGTGTGTGCTACTGTCTGTTTATTTGTACAGCAATGTGTTTCTGTCCATTTGAGTAGTGGCGGGGTGAGAGGGGTGGCACTTTTGGAACTAATTACATAGTTTCAATTAATAATAATACAAAATAAAACTTTAAACTAATAATAATAGTAATAATACTACAAAAAAAACAAAAAAAAATTGACCGTAGCATCATGTCGTCGTTCTTCCGGTCCTGGTTGCATCTGTGCTGTTCCTGACCACCTGCACAAGAGATTGCTGCTGTTGCTTAAACTACATTTGTGGAGATTGCTGTTGCTGCTAGTTCTGTTTGCAAGACAAATTCTTATTATTGCTGTAAGGAGTTTACAATGGCAAGTTCTTATTGCTCCTAGTTCCATTTGCAAAGCAGGAGTTTGATTCCATTTGCAATGCTTATTGCTGTAAGGAGTTTGCAAGACAAGGTCGTGTGTGTCAAGGCAAGTTCGTATTGTTATTTTATTGCTGTAAGGAGTTTGCAAGGCAAGTCTATATGTGTATGTTTTGTAAGGAGTTGTTTGCAAGGAAAGTGTGTGTATTGTGTAAGGAGTTGGAACTTACAAGGCAAATGTTTGTGTGTATTGTGTAAGGAGTTGGAGCTTGCAAATGTGTGTATTGCTAGTGTGTCTGTGTCCGTGTGTGTAGTGTATAAGGCATTGGAGTTAGCAATGTGTGTGTATTATGTAAGGAGTTAAGAGTTTGCAATCGTGTGTGTGTGTGTGTGTGTGTGTGTGTGTGTGTGTGTGTAAGGAGTTGGAGTTTGCAAGGCAAGTGTGTGTGTAAGGAGTTGGAGTTTGCACTGTGTGTGTGTGTGTGTGTGTGTGTGTGTGTGTGTGTGTGTGTGTGTGTGTGTGTGTGTAAGGAGTTGGAGTTTGCAAGGTAAGTGTGTGTGTGTGTGTGTGTGTGTGTGTGTGTGTGTGTGTGTGTGTGTAATGCCCCAGTTAGAGGTAACTGGTGGTTAGGGTTACTCAGGCTCAAACCCAGTACCTTGGGTACGAGGAGCAAGAGCCTTAATTCTCTACCCATACTGCCACTTGTGATTCAAGGAGATGATGATTCCATAGCTCTCAACTGTCCAGAGTTTCATAAAATGTTTGACTAATACTTTCGGCCTATTTCTCTTAAAATGTATGGTTTTCTGGCAAATCATTGAGAACTGAATTCACTAAATTAAGATAGCCATTTGAGTTTCATTCTTCCTATCTTTGAGGAAGTGCATGGTAGCACAAAATATTTAATTCTAGCAACTTTCTAAGATTATAAAACCAATGTTTAAAAGGTGTCCCTGTTTTTTGGGCCTTACCCCCCTCCCCCATTAAATTTTGGCTTTTGTCCAGATTTCTTGTGCTGCATAGTTCTTCAGGGGAGAGAAGTTTAGTACTGCTTATGCCAAGTCTGTTTATGTTGTTAGTAGCACAACAAGTAGTATACTTCCTTTTGATGCAGAAGGCTCTGGGTTCTACTCCCACAGTATGTAGATGGATTGCTGATATTGTACTGTGTTGTACTTTTAAAGGGGGTGGATGCTGCAGTCCTGAGAATCTCCTCTTTGGTGGAGATACCTAGTAACCATGAACCTGTTATCAGTTTGCCATCCATTCCCTATTGCAAAATTACTAGCTTATCATTTTTTAATGTAACATAGGCAATTTATTCTTAAAGGGGAACAAGCACTTTATTTGCAGATGATCATTCTTAAACAGCTAAAGGCAATGTTAGTTCAGGAGCCTAAATATAAGTGTTTCAATCGTAATGTTTTGTATGGATAGTTCAGCAAATGATTGCTTAAATATTTTCCATAGAAAAGTACTTTTAAAGGGGGTGGATGCTGCAGTCCTGAGAATCTCCTCTTTGGTGGAGATACCTAGTAACCATGAACCTGTTATCAGTTTGCCATCCATTCCCTATTGCAAAATTACTAGCTTTACATTTTTTAATGTAACATAGGCAATTTATTCTTAAAGGGGAACAAGCACTTTATTTGCAGATGATCATTCTTAAAAAACAGCTAAAGGCAATGTTAGTTCAGGAGCCTAAATATAAGTGTTTCAATCGTAATGTTTTGTATGGATAGTTCAGCAAAAGATTGTTTAAATATTTTCCATAGAAAATATTGTTTCATAATGATGATCTTTGTAGAAATTATATTCAATGTATTCCTAGTGCTAGCTAAATTCATATAACAGTTATTTGAATTCAATTAATTGCTGCACTTCTCTGCTTTGAAAGAACTGATTGCATTTTCCAAAAAGTGCTCAGTCTGTAAAGCTACCCATCTGCTTTCATTTATTTTCTGGTCGTATAACGCTGAAGCAGTTAATTTTATTTTTATAAAAGAAAATTGTATTTTAGTTTTGCAGTTTGCACAAGTTCAAAGTTTGATACAAGTTCAAATAGTCTTCTTCTTCTTTCAGCTTTTCCCGGTTAGGGGTCGCCACAGTGGATCATCTGTCCTCCCACATTCCAAAGACATGCACCTGGAGCATTTCTCCCCGGGCCTCCGCTGAAAACAGGCTCTGTGGAACCTAGTCGGACTTTCCCAGTCAACAAATATTAAATAAATAAATAAATAAATAAAAATAAAAAATAGCAAACCCATTACCTACAGATCTGTTCGCAATAAAACTAATTTTAACCCCAACTCCTTTATCTCCTCCCTTCAAAAAATTAACTGGGCACCTCTAAAGTACATCCACCTAGATGAAGCAGTTCATTTCTTTAATAGTACTTTCCTCATCATCCGTAACACCCATGCCCCCCCCCCAAAGAAAAAACAAAATCAGAACAAAAAACTCCCCCTGGCTACAAAAAGACACATTGGGCCTTATGAAATCCAGGGATAAAACATGGGAATGCTGGCCCAAAACCAAAAACCCCTCAGATAGACAACTCTTCCTTGAACTGCAAAATAAGGTCAAAAAGCAAATAAAGTCAGACTAAACCTTTTTCTATCAGACATCCCTAAACTCTTCCCATAACAACCCCAAGCAATTCTGGTCCACTATTAACTCTATTTTCTCTCCAGGAAAAGTAAACACCCCCCTACCAACCACCCCCCTCTCCACCAATAGCATAGCTGACTCCTTCAATACACATTTCACAGAAACCGTACTATCCCTAACCAAAAAACACTTCCCTACATCTACTTCCCCTACTACCAACCAAAATCTACCCCTCCCTGCCTTCATCCTCTCTACAGTACCCATCTCCTGCATAAGAAAACTCCTAACTAAACTAAAACCCATGAGACTTGCAGCCAACAACCTGCCCGCTGAATACCCTGTTAAAATGCCAGGTTTTTGTTAGTTAAAAAAATGAGACCACAATAAATCATTTCAAAACTTTTCCCACCTTTAAGGATGGAACCTGTATATGTACAGAAATGGGGAGTAGCGATGGGGACTTCCTGCACCAACTCCTACTCAAATTTTGTCATGGCACAGTGGGAGATGGAGTTTGTATTTAATGACTCTAATATCTGGAAGAAATATATCTTGTATTATAAGAAGTTTGTGAATGATATTTTCTTTCTATGGGATGGTGATAGAAGACAGTTACATATGTTTGTTAATTATTTGAAATCTACTTCTAGTTTCTTGGATTTTGATGTTAATAGATCTGAACATAAGATAGATTTATCAGATGTCACAATTTTGAAAGAGGTAGATGCTACTATAGAGAAGTGTACATACCGGAAGGAATGTTGGAGAAACAATTCCTTACATCGATCTAATATGCATCCATGACACATATTTACACAAGTCATTAAGAACCATTTTTTACGCCACTCCAGGCTCACCACATAAGATGGTAGATATGAACAGACTGTGGTTGATACTAAGATGGAATTGAGAGTAAGAGGGTATAAGGAAAAGGAAATGAATGATATTGCATCTGAAATACAGCAACAAAGGAGAACTAAAGGCAAACCATATTTTCATAGAAGACAAGATGATGATAACAGACATATAAGAAATGACAAGCAATCAGTGATGAGACGAACTCTAACATACAGTCAAGATGTGAAGCAAATGTTGACAGCTGACGAGCCCATTAGATGGATAGTTGAGGACACACCTAAGTTCTGTTATAAGAGCAAAATGAACCTTAAACAACTATTGTGTAAGGACACATCCACACAACCAGGTGTTATACATACACACAGAGACATGGAACATTCAGATGTGGTCACTGCACAGCATGTCCCTATATATTACATGATGGATGGTTTGAGCATCCAACAACAGGTAGACTTTATATGTCAAGGACTTATGCTGACTGTAGAACTAAGAACATTGTTTATGTAGCTACATGTGCACAATGTACCTGTTTCTATGTTGGCAAGACAAACTGTCAACTTAGGGTTAGAATGCAAGTGCATTTAAGAGACATTAAGAACAAAGTTTATACAAATGCCCTAAGTAAAAATGTAATGAGCAGTCCAGGACATAATTTTCGATTTATGGCTCTACAAATAATATATTCTAGCTCAAAAAGAGATAATATAAAAGAAATAACAGAATATGAAGAAACCAAATGGATAGCTGATTTAAGGGCTGATAAAGATCCAGGCTTGAATGAGTTGCTTCCCCTAAAACTAGTGATGAGAAGGTGACGTCTCAGGAGATGAACCTAATTTAGCATTCCCCCAATTTAATGATGAACTGATTGGATGAGACCAGATCTGAAGAAGGCTCAAAGCCGAAAGCGCTCGTCTTGATTTTATCCTGTTTTAATAAAATCTCTCGCTGTGGTATCACTCTCCTGTTTTTAATCTTAATTTAAAAATACATTTTCCCAGGCTTCCACTGAAAAAGGGATCTTGCATGACCCAGATGGACTTTCCCAGTAAGCAAATACAAATAAATAAATAAGTAAGTAAATATCTACAGATATTAGTAAATGCAGCAATTTTTCGGTACTTGATGGTTGTATAATCATTCTCAATTAACTTCTCTGCTACCTAACTGGATCCTGCTTTTTCTTTCACCGTACACAATGACTAACTTCTCTGCTGCTACCCTTTTTCCTAAAATACCAGTTTCTGCCAGAGATACATGATAAGCATCAATATATTTATGTTGAAACCATAGATGTAGACAAGCAAGTAAGCACATGCTGAGGATCAGCCTTGGCGCATACAAAAAATAAAAAAAAAAAAAAAAACAACCAATTTAAAACATTATGTTTTGCAGGGTTAGAAATTCTAAAGATACTTACTCAGTGTTACTCCAATCAGTGAGTGCAGATATCTTCTTAGCAGTTGTCACTGCTATGTCAAATCTGGAGCAGGCTTATATTTGTTAATGAAACATACTTATAAACAAATAATGCAGCATTTCAGTATGTAGTGGAAGGAAAACATGGTTTGTAGTGTTAATTATGCTAAACAGTAGATTGCACTTGAATTAACATTAATTGCTTACAGTCTGAGGCTAACACAACAAAGTAGCCATGCATTGGATGCAGGATTAGTAATAATGATTGTGACAAACAAAATGCTGCCAGCCCAGCTAGCTGGAATTTTGTAAATAATTATATATCACTTGAAAATATTAATATGATTTATATAAAATTATGAGGCTGCCACCCAGTTGTCTGGAATTTTGTAAATAATCATATGTCATTTGTGAATGTTAATATGATCCGCTGTGGCAACCCCTAACTGGGAAAGCCTCAAGAAGAAGAAGAAGAATATGATCCATAGGGTTATCTTACAAATGTAAGCGAATTATACGTTATGTGAATATCAAACTACTGGTGCAGAAATCTGTGTTGAACTGTATATTATGTACTGAGCTTCAAGAATGTAACCGCAGTGTACCCCACTGGAAAAGAACAGAAATGTATATAAAATATATTAATATCAGAAGTTGGAAAATACAGAGTTAACTTGCAAAACTTCAAGAAAAAAAGTTAAAAGTATTTTACGGTGTGCTAGAAAAATTAATTCAAGGCAGCAAGGAGACAGGATGTCTAGAGCTAGGAGCTTCTTGAAACATAAATAATTACTAGGTTTAAAATGTAAAAGTGTTTAACTGTTTTAAAACCTCCAGTTCTAGGCAAACTTCTGAGAAATGCGTACTTTTCACACAGGGATGCTAAAAATTCTGTTGGTTATCTGTTAGCCTAGGAACTGAAGGCAGGTGACAAACAGTGATATCATCCAGCTGACCGAGCAGTAATGTTTTTATATTAATTTGGGAACTCTCTCAGAGACTGTACATTTTGTATTTGTCTTTGGACCTGGAAACATCCTCTCATCTGCATTTGCCTTGCTCTTTTTAGGTATAGTATTTATTTTAGAGATAGCAATATAGTAAAGATTAGTTTAGATGTTTTCTGTATTCATTCGAGACTGTCATGCAGTTGCATGTTGTTTTAAAATATTTCCTGTGATTCTGAACTCTGTAGTCACTGTGCTGAGTTATTGAATATTGTCTTGTTATTTTATTATTTATTATTAAATATATTTAAACCTTTTAATTGTGTCTCATTTGCTTAGAGATATTTAAGCTCTTATAGTACTTGCGTATGTATTTGGTGACACTGTACAGCCCACTCCTAAATAGCCTTGAAGGTCTTGGTCACACTTACCATTTGGATAATAATAACATTATGCAGTAAGATTGATCACCCTTTGGGAAGGGCCTTAAAGTAGCTGATAAGGGGTTCTGGTGGTAGTGATAACTTCCTTAAGGTCTGGGCAGAAGGGGGCATAGTAAGTAAACCTGTGCAGCCTTTCCCAGGTGTGTGTTTGTGTATAAATCAAATCTCAAAGTGTGTGTGTGTGTGTGTGTGTGTGTGTGTGTGTGTGTGTGTGTGTGTGTGTGTGTGTGTGTGTGTGTGTGTGTGTCAGCTACTTGGGCAGGGACATGAAGCACTGGTTGGACAGAGAGGATACTGCAGGTTTTGGCTTGACCGGTCAGCTGAGACTAACCCTATAGCTGTGCCACTGAGGAGTTTTACTGGGGATCTGGAGAAAGAGGGAGAAACCAGCCCCAGACTGACTGTGATCTCTGTGTGCTCTTAAGGGAAATTGTACTTTACTGTGTGTGTATTTGTCATGCTCCCAATGTGCACATCCCTCACTGATGCTGGTGGTGAGGATTAAGGCCCCTTGATTACTGGGCCAGTGCAGCAGCATCACGATGATAATAATGGTGATGATGATGATAATAATAGCAGCAGCAGCAGTAGACCACTACAGCTGTAGTTTTGATAACGTGAATTTTGACATACAGTTTACTACCTGCATCTTTTGTTGTAATAATCTTTCACTACATTGTGCTATTTAGCATTGTCTACATGTCATACAATATAAAATCTTGACACTGGTTCTGATAGTAGTTGTCATTTTAAGATCAGGTGTCAGTTATTTTAGGATATACAATTCTTAATCTGAGAAACAATGCCTGGATGAAGCAGCAGCTTCTTCCTAGGTGCTTCATGCCCTGAGCAGTGCTGGCAGGTGCACTTGCCTAGATGACATTACTTCACCTTTCAGGTGTGATTTGCTTAATTTGCAGGAACAGCTCCTTCAGTCGGTGCAGAACCCCTGAAGCCAATGTACCACAACATATAGCACTTGCACAGTGTGAAATGTGGTAAATATCCACCAAAGAATCCCTTTGAAGCTTGCATTATTAAATCTGTCCTTCACAGTGAGGGTTACACTTGCCTGAAGCACTTTTACCCCACATCTTGGTTCATGTACAACATCATGGCAGTGAAGAACTGCTGATATTGTGAAGATAAAGCAAAAGTTTGGTGCTAAATCTTTGTATTTTATACTCTTCCACTTTGAATTCAAGTTCCTGTTGAAATTGTAAGGACAATAATTACAGTTCTTTGTGTTGCTGGGTGATATACTTACAATGGTGAACTATTTAAAAAATACCTCAAAAATCTATTGGCTTATAAATATGGCTGGAATTTTCAGGGAGTATTTCATGTTCTGTGACATAGGATGATTGCAGTGTATTTGCTTGACAGTGTATTTATTGTTTATCTTCAATAATTACTTTAACATATTCTGATCATCTTATTTTGTTATAACAAAGCATTTTGAGCTATGCAGAAAAATACAATTAGTGATAATTGTGATGATGATGTAAAGAACTCCCACTTCTGGGGCACATACCAATGTATGTGAAAAGAATTGCATGACATTCACAGCCAGTTTTAGGCACCAGCAAACCCTGCATCCACTGGGGGGCCCCAACCTCAGGACGTTTCCTTATTTTGATGCTTGCTTTTGCCAAACCAACAAACCTAGTTACAAGTAATCTTTTGTACTTAATAAATCAGGTGGGCAACAATAACTCTCAGGATGAAAAATCCTAAAGATTGGTGCCATTTCTTCAACTTTAAAATTCAAAGATATCTCTGGTTGCAGTGACAATCTTTTGTCAGGTACTGGCTTCTTAATTTCATGAAGTGTTTTACCACTGACACAGTGCTCTTGACTCAGTTAAATCTGGTTGGTGGGTATTCCTGTACTAAAACTGCCTTCATAGCAGAGTTTAGCCATCTGCAATAGCACGGCTGCAGGTAGCACCCCAATTATCCTTGACTGTGTGGGGCCCCACAAAAGTTGCTGCTGGATGGGGCAAAATAAGAAAAGAAAACAGAAAATATCATTCATTCTCCAACTGTGTGCTTTATCCTAAACAGAATTGTAATATGACCCTGTTAGGATAAAGCCAGTATTCAGTGAATGAACAGGAGTGATTTAAGTGTTAGAGAATGGCAGGCCAGAGTAACTGATCTCAGAGTTTACCTTGGATTTTAAGAAGAGCAGACATTCCTGATCTTCGGGGATGGTTTCCTCTTTCAGGGAGTTTTATAAATTCTGCCAGGACAACAGATACTATAACTCTTAACTTCTGTGCTCAAAAATTCTGTGCAAGGCCAAAAATAGTGGCTGAATCAAGGCTCAAATTCAGGAACAATTTTTAAGTATTAGTCTTTGTTTGTGTCTTTCGGCTTTTCCCGGTTAGGGGTCGCCACAGCGGAACTCCGGTCCGCTAATGATTGGCAGTAGAGTTTTACGTGCTGGCTTGCCGGGCCTAATGCAAAACCTTCAACGAAGGAACGCCCTTTCACGCATGTCGCCACACAGAAGACGCTCAAACTGAGAATCGAACGGGCAACGTCTAACTGTGAGGCGACAACGCTACCGCAGCACCACCACTGCAGTACAATTTTTAAAGTATTAGTCTAATTAATTAAAAAAGTTAATATAGTAACATGTTTTGCAATAGTATGCATTTTGAACAATAACTATGAAACTGTAATGTCTGGCATCAATGACTGTCTGTAATCCTGTATTTACCAGCAAATCAAAAATTTTACAAGAGACATGCATTCTGTGAAATCAGGGACAGTGACAAGCATACATTATTCCTGATGATGACTAAGCAATGGTCACTGATTGGTGTGGCAGTACTGTGGTTGTACAATGTAGTGCAATTTGATAAAATCAGTATAGCTAAGGCTTATGCTTGTGTGTGTGTGTGTGTGTGTGTGTGTGTGTGTGTGTGTGTAAGAGTAACAAGCTGTCTATAATTTCTTTTACTTTCTATCACTAACATAATCAGCACTGCCATTACGCGTATGCATGGGGGGACAATGGTTGCAGTGTATTTAAGAGTAAGATGTTGGTTGTAATTACATAGACTTTACACATGGTATGTGACTACTACTGGTGGTACAGTAGGAAGAGGATTTGTGTGTGTGTCATTACCACAGCAGTATGTTGAGTAACATTGTCATTTCCCAGTGCATTATTCTGAATGTGTTCTTGGCAGTAGCTTTTTCTCTGTAGAGTCTGCATGCCCAACCTATCTCTGTGTCTGTATATCCATGTGCTCTGGCTTCTCTCATTACCTCAAAGACATGTAATAGGTGAACTGATATTCCTCCAGCTTCCCTGAAGGTGAACATGCAGTATGTGTGTGTGTGTGTGTGTGTGTGTGTGTGTGTGTGTGTGTGTGTGTGTGTGTGTGTGTGTGAGTGTGTGAGTGTGTGAGTGTGTGTGTGTGTGTGTGTGTGTGTGTGTGTGTGTGTGTGTGTGTGTGTGTGTAAAATATCACTGATTTTTATCTTTATACCCACACACAAAAATTCTGGGCACATATGTAACTCTTCCGGGTAGCAGTAAAATTAGAAGTTATGTACCGGCACTTGCTAAGCTCGAGAGTCACTTTTACCAGCTCGAGGCAGCCCCATATCCCATGATGCAAGGCGGTAATTACCCAGATCTCGTTTGGTATCTAGAGGAAAAACTGCCTACCAAAAAACTTTCCACTAAGGAAAGAGGAACAACTAGCCTAAAAGGCTGTAAAGGGAAACCAGGTAATCAAGGCCAACTAACTGGTGTCCAAGGAAGAAGAATCTTCCAGAGAAAGAGGAGATCAAGGTCTGTCCAGGCAAGGGGGACAGGAGGGAGGGACGCAAGAAAGAAGGCGAGAGAAGACAACTAACATGGAACGTTATGGTAGGTACATAACTTCTAAATGTTAAGTTGTCAATCTCGCCTTCATTCTTGCTGGATGGGACCGCATCCCTAGCACCTCTATCCTGGGTGGCTCAATGGAACAGACTCTTGAGAACTGTGGAACCAAAGCTTGCCCTATCCCTGGAGGCCAAATCCAATTTGTAATGAGAAACAAAGGTATGAGGAGTGGCCCAAGTGGCTGCTGCACAAATAGTATCTAAGGGCAGCCTAGCCTGAAAAGCTGTAGAAGTGGCTAGGCCTCTTGTGGAATGTGCTTTAGGTTTTGAGCTGAGTTGTTTGCCCCTAAGTTGATAAATGTCAGAAATGGTGGAAGATAGCCATCTGGATAAGGTCACTTTAGAAACAGGGAGACCTTTTTTATTTTCAGCATAAGAAAGGAAGAGTTGATCAGATTTCCTAAATTGCTTCGTTCTGTCCAAGTAATATCTAAGTTGGCGGTGAACATCAAGGTAATGCAATTTTTGTTCCGCCCTGTTAGAATAATTTGGAAAATATACAGGAAGATCAATGGATGCCAGCACTAAATTTAGGTCCCACTGTGGTGGAGGATCCCTAACAGGGGGCTTTAGAAGGAACACCCCTTTAAGAAAGGCTTTACAAAGCTTGTGGGACATAATGTTGTGGTCTGCAAACCCGACATGAAAGTTGGAGATTGCCGCCAACTGAACTTTGACTGTGGAAGAGGAAGAACCTGAGTGAAAAAATTTCCGCTAGAAAATCCAAGACTGACTGAACCGGGGCAGTAAAGGGATCTATGTTCTTATCTTTCGCCCAGAGGGAGAAGCGTTTCCACTTACTAGAGTAAATCCTCCTGGTAGAGGACTTAAGAGAAGCTACTATGATGTCTCTAACGGGGTTAGAGATCATAGGAAGCCTGGCTAAGGAAGGAAGTGGAGCAACCAAGCTGTGAGGTTGAGGGAAGGAACGGACCGCTGCAGTTGACCCGACTGGTGGGTCAGAAGATCTGGCACTGGGTCCAGATGCCAAGGCTGCACCAAGAGATGGCGATGAAGGAACGGGAACCAAATTTGTCGAGGCCAGTAAGGGGCAATGAGAATCATTTTGGCTCTCAAAACGGACGCTTTCTGGAGTACCTGTGGAATCAATGGAAAGGGGGAAAAGCATAAAGTCGTCCCTGGGGCCAATCTTGGGTAAGAGCGTCTCTGGGGGGATGGCCCGGAAGTGGGAAGAGAGAAAAGAAGTCTGGGCATTTGCTGTTTAGAGGAGTAGCAAAAAGATCGCAGCATGGGCGGCCCCACTTCTGAAAAATCTCTTCCACTATGGATTGCTTGAGAGACCACTCGTGAGGCATGAGTATAGCTCTGCTCAATCTGTCCGCTATTATGTTGGTTTTCCCAGGGATATGCGTTGCTACCAGAAACTGATGAGAGGAGATCGCCCATTGCCAAAGTCTGAGAGCCTCTCGACACAAGGGATAGGACTTGGTTCCGCCCTGCTTGTTGATGTACCACACCACGGACATGTTGTCCGTGTGAACTGCAATAGTTCCTAAGGGAAGAAAGTCGTTGAGGGCTTGCAACGTTAAAAGCACTTCTCTCATCTCTAGGACATTTATGTGCAGGTGGTATTCGAACGGTTGCCACGTGCCATGAACCATCCTGCCCTGATAATGCCCCCCCCACCCGATCAGGGAGGCATCCGAAGTGACAGTGGCTACCGGGGCCGGGGAACAAATGGTCTGCCCTGATGGACTAGAGGAGAGGAAATCCACCAGGATAGATGGTTCTTGCAGGTCTGTGTCACTAGGATCTTGTGACGCATGGGAAGCTGCTGGAAGGACCATTGTGTGAACAACATCCATTGTAGAAGACGCATGTAGAAACGGGCCAGAGGAAGAAGTGTGATGGCAGCGGCCATGAGGCCCAACACTTTCAAAACCAGCCTGGCGTGTACCTTTTTGCTGGCAAGGATGATACGAACGTGGTTTTGGATATCTAGGATTCTCTGACTTATTAGGTTTGCTGACATCCGAGTAGTGTCTAGATTTGCACCTATAAAGGTAATAGATTGGCAGGGCGATAAGGAGGACTTTTCGAAGTTTACCGAAATTCCCACTTGACTGCAGAGACGTAGGGTGTAGTCTCTGGCTCAGATGAGTTGATGCCTGGTGGTGGCTGAGAGGAGCCAGTCGTCGAGATACGGAAACACCTGGAGTCCTAGACGTCTCAGGTGAGCCGTGACCACTGCCATGCATTTGGTGAACACTCTGGGGGCTGTAGTGAGACCAAAGGGCAGGGCTCTGAATTGAAAATGACTGGTCCCCAGCCGAAAGTGGAGAAACCTTCTGGAGCGTCTGTGGATTTTTATGTGATAGTACGCATCCTGAAGGTCTATAGAGCACATCCAGTTATCTTTGCCCAGAAAGGGCAAAATCAATTGAAGTGCGACCATCCGAAATCTCGTCTTTTTGACAGACTTGTTTAGTCTGCTGAGGTCTAATATTGGTCTCCAGTCTCCCGTCTTTTTGGGGACCAAAAAGAACCTTGAGTAGATTCCGGACTCTAAATGATCTTTTGGTACTGGCTGGATGGCTCTTTTCCTTAAAAGCTTTGACACCTCTAATCTTGCAGTTTCCCTTAGACCGGGTGGAACGTCTGGAAGGGAACCTTTTTGAGGGAAGGGGCTTTCCTCGAAAGGAATCTTGTAACCCTCGGATATGATCGACTGTACCCATTTGTCTTGAGAGAGGGAAAGCCAGGCTTCTGGGTACAGCGACAATCTTCCCCCAACTGCCTCCAAGGGTGGGCAGTCGGGCAACACCTCAGGGATGCTGGAAGGGCTTGTCAGAGAGAGGCTCTCTGGAGCCCTGGTTCTGCAGACCCCCTCTGCCCCTAGGGCGGCGTCTGTTATTATTACCCCCTCTGCCTCTGGGGGTAAACTGACCACGTGCGTCAGGTGTGACTCCTTGTGATTTTCGGAACCACATTTTCCCTCCCTTCTGACCTTTGGGGTAAGGTCTAGAAGGAGTGGAGAAACGGACTCCTACGGCAGAAAGAGTCTTGCCATCTTGCTCACACCTGGTCAACGTGTCCTTCACCTGAGGGCCAAACAAAGTTGACCCATCAAAGGGAGAGTTTGTGAAGGATGCCTTGAAGGGGTCTGCAAAATTACAGAGCCGCATCCAGGACTGACGTCTGAGAGCCACTCCTGTGCCTGCAGCTCTACTCGCCCCATCGGCTGCATAAGAAATGAGCCACATGGAGGAGTTGGTTATGGAGTTAAGGATTCCCAGCTGAGAAGCAATCTTTTCCTGAGCCCCTGCTGCTGAAGGATCCTGTACTACTTCACCTAATTCTTTAAGGATGTCCCTTTGAAGTCTGGTGAAGTGACATAAATAATTCAGCGAACGCATAGCAAAGGTCGCTGAGGAAAACATCCGCTTACCATACCTGTCCATAGTCCTGGACTCTTTGTTAGGAGGATGGACTGGTACGGAAGGATCTGCAAGTTCCTTCTTAGTGGCGGCCGCCACCACCATGGCATCAACCGGGACACCTTTAGTAAGAAACTGCTTTTCTGCGGGGGCCGTAATAAATTTTGAAGGTCTCCTAGGGACTGGTTCCACCGAATAAGGAGATGCCCACGCCTTTCGAGCTATGACCTCCATAAGAGGGTCGAAAGGCAGAGACACCCAGGAGGTGGAGGGTCGAGATCCAAAGGCCTCCAGGTATACCGATTCATCCTCGGAGGGGTTAATGGAGGACCAGTTCCCCCTCTGTTTCAGGAGCTCAAGGATGTCTGAAAAGGAGACATCCTCAGAGGAGGATCTTGGGGACCCCTCCGACTCATCTAAATCGGTATCCGAGGTTGTAGACTCAGGGGAGTCTAAGTGCTTCCTCTTGCAAGCCCTCTTACGCGGGGGTTCACCTGAAGGATCAGGAGAAACCTCGGAAGAGGAAGTTCTTCCCAATGGGGAAACCTGGGGCGATGGATCTCTGGGTCCGGGAGCAAGAGAACGGGAAGAGGCATCTACAGGCACCATAAAGGGAGGAGCTAAAGGAAGCAACTGCTGGCTAAGCTCTGGGGCTAGCACACTCCTCATCACCTCGAAGGCTCCCCTTCCAGGGAGAGCCGAGAGATCCCGCTCCAAAGAAACAGGGATCACTGGTCCAACCGAAAGGGAAGGCTCCGAAGCAGATGTCGGGGCCGAGCTCACCAAGGCCGAAGCTCCGAGAGGGAGAACGGGGTCGGACAAGGGTCCGATGCCACTCGCCCCCTCGGAACCAACCAGGGAAGCCCGATGCCTGGATCCCTCCAAGGAAGGTCTCAAGGAGGAGATAGGAGTCGAGGATGACGGAGCCGAAAAGTGTGGTATCAGCTCCGACGCAGCAGCAGTCACGGTACCAATAATCTCCGGCTCCGAGCTCTGTAGGAGAGTTGAAGGAGGAATTTCAGGGGGATGTATAATAGCTGACGTCTGATGAGACGGGCTATGGAGCATCTGGGCTAGTGCCTGTGACTTTAATAGCCTACTTACCACTCTCTCTAAGTCGTGGTCTGAAAGCCTGGAAGACCTCAATGATCGGCTCCGATGGCTCCGCTCTGAAAGCAAGGGGGATGCTGGAGCCGAGTGAATAGATTCCAAAGAAGGAGATCTAGGCCTCTTTTTGGATGGAGCCATCGGAGCCGAGGAATGTTCAGCTCCAGGCGGAGCCGACAACTTGTCGGCTTCGAGAGGAGACAAAGGTATCTCGGCTCCAGCCGGAGCCAAGACATGCTTCGACGCTGGGGTGTCGGCTCCAGATGGAGCCGACACCGGTGCCGAAGCCAAGGTATCGGAGCCGATAGGCGCTGGCACAGAAGCTTCCAACAAGGAAGGATCGGCTCCGGACGGAGCCGATGTCGACTCTGGTGGAGTCGGAACCAAGACCACAGACTTGGACACCGAAGCCTGGGTCTTGGGTGGCTTAGAGGGCTTCCCGGAGCCGACTTTACCCGGGGAGCTCTCTGGTTTAAGTAGACCCCTAAGGATCAACTTATTTCTACGTTCCTGCAGGACTCTCTGGCTGAAAGAATGCCATATAGCACAGGAGTCCTGCAGGTGTAGGGGTCCCAGGCAATAAATACAAGAAGTGTGACCGTCTGTCAGAGACATCTTCTGACAGCACGAGTCGCACTTCTTGAAACCTGAGACCCTAGTATCTTTGGACATATTTAGGTGCTTAAACACTCACACACACCAATCAGTCCAACCAAGACACTAACAACTAAAAATATATTAATAATAACTAACAAAATTAGTTATTAAGTAGAGTGACACAACACACACACACACCTGAGGGAATCCTGACAGGAACTGTGAGGGTGGGAAAGGCCTAAGGCCCGAAAAACTAAACTAAAGAACTAGGACAAAAAGGGGTATGGAGCTAAGTGAAAGTACACTGAGGATAGAATGGATACTAAAAGGACCAACAAATAGGGTTTTAGGCTCTTAAAACCTGACAAAAAACTAGAAAAATATCACTTAGGAGCTGGTAAAAAGGATGACCTCATTAGCGAAGCAGCAAACGAGATATGGGTAATTACCGCCTTGCTTCATGGGATATGGGGCTGCCTCGATCTCGTAAAAGTGACTCTTGAGCTTAGCAAGTGCCGAGTCGGAGCCGAGGATCGGCTCCAAACCCATCCAGCAAGAATGAAGGCGAGATTGACAACTTAACATCATGCAGTTTTGTAATTATCTTTCAAAACTAAGGCATAAAGTACATCACAGAACATTTGAACATTACCCCAGACTGTATAAATGGATTTTGACATGGACTTTGTGGTGGCCTCTGCTCTCAGCCACACCCATTCTAAAGCCAGTCTTGCTCAAAGTTGTTATACAGGAGGTCCCTGTACTTGTAGTGGGGGCTTGGGATAGTGTAGTCATTACTTTAATTTTCCTCACAATCAAAGTTCACATATGTGCACAGGAGGTCATTACAGTTTGTGTTGGGAGTGTGCACAGGCTAGTCATTGTTCCTTTTACTTTTCACCATGACCTGTGCAAAGAATGTTAGTATAGCTTGTGTGGGGGCAGTATAATGTTTATGAACAGCATATTGGAATACATTACTGTGATCAATATTTTTTACTTTCTTTACAAGTACATATCAGGCACATATACTGGTTGCTGCCTTTGGGGGGGGGTAGGATTAATGACTGGGGACATGCTATGTATATGTATGACAGTAGTCACTTAAAATACATGACTGTGGCCATTTGAAACTCAGCTTTCAGCCCAATCTAACACCACGGAGATGTACAGACCACGACTGTCTTCTTCTTTCCTTTTTTTTGAGGGGGTGTTAGGAGGCAGGTAATATTCGCAGATAAGATTTATGTATAGGGTTGCCACCTTTTAACAAGGCCAATGTGGGACATGGGGGTGTGGCCAGTAGGACTTTGGGGTGTGACCAATATGGCACTGGCCACGCCCCCACCATGACATCACCAGAGGTGTTAAAGGAGATGCAGTATTACAGTTATGGGTACAACACTTTGAAGTTATTACAGCATACTGAAAACTCACAAACCATTTAAATGAAGAGAAGCATCACTGCAAAAACACATTACTCAATTGTAGCAGTAAGTAACCTTTAAAGGAAAAAACACACTACTCATTAAACAGACACTTGTTTATTTAAAAAAAAAGTAAAACAGTCCTTCATAAACCAACCATGACTATTCTGAAAGAAAACTAAAAAATCTACATACCACACACAAGCTAAATGTGTACAATTAAGGCTGTTTTTTATTGCAAATTAAAGCTAAAGCGAAGAAAAAACAAAACTACATACTGCACACTAGGACACTAAATCATTTTTTTTAAAGTGCATTTTGCATTTGATTTTATGGCTTGAAGAAAAAATATTTGAATAAACGTCACTACATTTCATCTGGTAATTTATAGCAATCATTAGTTCAGCTTTTAATAAGTCCACACTACATTGGTTTCACACATCTGTCCATTTACTTTTCACCAAAGAAAAAACTCTTTCTGCAAATGCATTTGATCGGTATAGGTAATACCCTAGCAATTACTGGATATAGTGCAGTCAGCTCAGGCCCTCCTCTGAAAAGCTTCAGCCACGTTTCTCCTGTGGTCAAGCTAGTGGTACATAACTGTACGAGAAAGGGTCTAATTGCCAAGTAGTCTCTGAAAAGCTGGTCTTCACCTACATCCTGCAGACTCAGGGCAGTGGTCACATTGAGTAAGTCACTGAAAGCAAAGGGCTCAGTTAGAGATAATTTAGACAGTGTAAACAAGTAGTTGTTTTCAGTAAAATCAAACCACTGTTCCAGGTACTTTACTGCTGTCTCCAAGAACACAACACAATGAACTCTCTTTTCAGTTTGTTAGCAGAAGTGCTGTCTAATGTGCTCGTAAGTGCCCTACGTTTCCCTCCAAAGAAAGCACCTTCAGCTCTTGCCTGCAGTTCAGAGAGACCATTACACAAAATGTTTCCATGGCAGTAAGTGCTTATATGTTCATTAAAGTCAACAAGAACACCACAGAGAAAGTGCAAATAGTACTGGGGCAGCATAGGCAATGCATTCTCACCATGCTCATTAGCTGAAAAGTACTGCCATATCTGCCGGTGGTGGGGGGGGGTCTCCTCTTCTCCCTGGGAGAGGAAATAGGACTAGAGCACTGGGAGATTTTTCACTATTTTTTCAATGCCTGGCAGTAGTGACAGCCACCTTGTTGGCACGTCTTAACAGACTCTCAAATTCCATGCCACAAAACTCAAAAAGTCTTTCAAGTCTCTGGTCTTTGTGGCAGAACCTGAGAAATGGCTGAAAAGTTTCATTACAAATACTTCCACATCGTACGGTAGTTGTGCTGCAGCTTTTTTGGCTGCATTGTGAATGATGTGGGCAACACAGTTAGCCTTCTGGAGTGATGGGCACTTTTCTTTTAACCTGGTACACACACCAGATTTCTTCCCATAGTTCACACTGGCATTATCAGCCTCATATGCTGAAATACCGTTTCAGGGCAAGGAGTGCCTTTCCATAATGTTCAAAATCTGCTGTGATATAGCCTGTGCCGATTCATTAGGGTCTTCATAGAAATCCAAAAGGGCATTCATCACCCCTTCTTCTTTAGAAAAATACCTCACAACAAGTGGAAGTAATTTTATGTTCCCCTTGTTGGAAGCATCCAATAAAATTGCAACTGAAGTGCCTGTTTTTGAAAGTCATGCAGGAGGCATTCCAATGCAGGGACGTAGGAAGGCATACTCACTGTACTGATTTCAGTACAACTTCTTAGAAGAGGGGGTAGCATTTAAAAAAAAAAGTACGTATTTTTAAAGGTTGTTGGCTCCTTTAAGGGGGAAACAAGCCAGTCGGAAGTGAGCTCATGTCATGTCCAGCTGGCCGCGTGCAGGAAATGTGCAGTAGTGAGCAGGTGGAAGAAGACCATCGCAAATGGATTATCACGAGTGGGAAATGAGAATATGGAAGGCAATCGAGTGTCACGAACAGATTATCAGGTAAGGAAGGTGTGTGTGTGTGTGTGTGTGTGTGTGTGTGTGTGTGTGTGTGTGTGTGTGTGTGTGTGTGTAGATTACAAATCTTATTTTATAGGGGCATGTTTCTTCAGTATTCAAACTGAGCAAAGGCACAAGTCAGGGAAGCCCAGTATTGCCATTAGAGTTTGCCTTAGTCATTCAACGTTTAGCAATAGTATTAGATCAAACAAATAATAAAGGTTTCAACATAAATAAAGAATTTCAATCAAAAATGCAGTTCTATGCAGATGTCATTTTAATAACAGTAGGAAATATGAATTGTTCAGTTGAGGAACTGAACAAGGAGATACAAATTATTTCAATCATACAGGCACTGAAATTTAATTGCAATAAAACAGAATCTAATTAACTAATCAACAGCTAAATATAATACAGATAGATAAATATAAATATAATTTGGAGAGAGAGGTGGTTAAGTATTTATTAATATTGGATCATCCTGATATTAATCAGATTATTAATAATAATGTTTTAAAACTTTTTGAATATATACCGTATTAATCAGAAAAATGGAATAAAAACATTTTCACCCTTGAAGAGAGATTGGCAGCCATTTAGTTGATTATATTACTGACATTTCTATATTTACTTTATTAAGCAGCATTGCTACCAGAGAAGGATTTTATGAAAAAAAAAAAGAAAATTCTGATATCATTCTTGTGGACTCCTATGAGACTGTGATCTTTATGCGAAAATCATATTAGGCTTTGGGAGTACTTTTGATACAAGTTATTGGGTATTTTAAGAAACTAGTAAGCTACAGACTTTGAATAGTGAAAAAGATAAAACATTATTGCAGAAACTTGGTCAAACATCATCTTCTGAAGGGCACGCTTGGCAAACATCAAAGACTGAACCAATACTGATTTATGAACTTTAGATATAATTTGACTTAGGAATGGGGTCCATTCCTGTAATGATATTAGACACCCAAAATACTTGGAGAAATTAAACATGATAGAATTTCTGTGCGGAAATGTGTGCATAGAGACTGTATCACACCTATTAAAGTTTTGCAATTTAACAAATTACTATTTCAATCTGCTTGTAATGCAGTAAGGACATTAAAGTCAGTTGATCACATATATTTAATGGCAAATAGCTATCATTAGAAACTTCTTTAAAAGACTGTGGTCAGATAGCTGTGCACTACCAAGAATGACACATTTGCTAAATATTATAGTTCCAATGGTAGTAAGTAATAGACAATGCACAAAGTTCCAGAGCCTTCTAATTGTTACTATAAAAGTTATCAGTAAGTAATGGAAGTCTTATTCAATATCTCAATGGAATGTCTAGATCTAACCACAAATCTATGTAAGAATGAAAAAGAGCGCACACACGCACAATGTGCTCAGTAATAGCTACATTCTTGACTGAATACTCTTCAGATGTCTTATTGTGATCAAATGAATAAAAGCGTACTACTGAGTAAGGCGTTACACCCCACTCTCCTTGACTGTCTACTTTCCCTATTCCTAAGAAATATTTGATTTTCAGCTAATTCACTTAAGGTCAGTTTCAGTCAATGAAGACAGATAATATAGCTACATACTTCTTTTTGTTTAGGAAAAGCATATTGATGGAAAACTTCTTGCTCTCTTTTCTTAAGTATAGTAGGGTTATATATAGAAACGGTGTGTGATTTCATGTCTCACATTGAGAGAATTACTCATGACTCCTGAGCAAAAAAGTTAATAGGTGTGGATATGGTCTCTTGTTCACTCTCTCTCTCTCTCTATCTCAGTCCATCTCATTCTATTTCTCTCCGTCTTGCATATAAAGAGATTTGCACCCACATTACTTTTTTATTTTCTTTTTTTTAATTTTACACTTGCAAAACTGCAAAGCCACATTTAGCAAGTATAAAAAACATAGTGGCCATTTGCTTTTATTCTGTCTGTACTTTTAAGACAACTTAATATGTGAATATGTGTACTTGCTTTTTCCAAGTGATATCTGTACATTAATACTCTCTTGAATGTTTATTCTCCAATACGGTGACAACATATATTTAGCCCATTATTAAAATTTTAGTAAAATGGCTTTAAAATGTGATAAATCAGTAGATATCATCAAAGAGTTGCAGAAAAGAAATGTTGATCTTCAGGCAAAAGAATATAGAGAATTATGATTGGGTCTCCAGTCACAACACATTTATTATGTGTTCAAAAGCTGATATCAAGACGTTCATGGGCAAAGCTCAAAAAATGAGTCCAATATAATTCTTGGTTAAAAATAGAGTTTAAGCTACCCAATGTGTTATCATTAGAAAGAAAAACAGAAAGTGTGTGTGTGTGTGTGTGTGTCACCTGCTTGGCTATAAGTGTTCAGGCTCAAACCCTGTACCTTTGCTTCAGGGTAAGAAGAGCCTAAAGTCCTTAACCATCACCATTTCTGAACTTTGTTCAGATTTGTTTTTCTAATAGTTGTTAGCTATGGTGAGAAGTGAGAACTGAGAACTGAAGTTGTATTTCCCCCATTATTGTTTTTGTTGTGTGTCCAGGTTTTTTGTGCTAAGGTGTGAAGGGAGAACTGTATTTGTATTCCCTCATTATTGGCTTTGTTTGTCAGGTTTTTTTTGTGCTAAGAGGTTGAGAGCTATCTAAATGATAGCCATTAAGTTTGTCTTCCTATTTGTCAAACTGCTGATTTAGCATAGTGGTATGTTGCACTGACTGTAATGCATATGGTTCTGGGTTCAAGACATGCATGGTGATAGCACAGCATTTTATTCTAGCAACTTTCCAAAATTATACATGCAATGTTTAAAATGTGTCCCTGGTTTTTGGGCTTTTGCCCCCCCCCCCCCCAATAAAGGTTGGCTTTTTCCAAATTTCTTGTGCTGCAAAGTTCACAGATACAGTTGAGTGTTGACATTTTACAAGGAGCTGAGAGCTGCAGGGGAACTAAAGTTTAGTGCTGCTTATGCTGAGTCTGCTTGTACTGTTAATAGCAGAACAGGTAGTGTACTTGCTTTTGATGCAGAAGGCTGTGGGCTCTTCTCCCACAGTAGGTAGATGCATTGCTGATACTGTACTGTGTTGTAAAGGGGGGTGGATGTTGTAGTCCGTTTTGGTGAACATATCTAGTAGTAACTATGAACCTGTTATCAGTTTGCCATCTATTCCCTATTGCAGTATTACTAGCGTATCATTGTTTTTAATGCAGCATAGGCAATTTATTCCTCAAGGGCAACAGGCACTTTATTTGTAGATGAAACCATGAAATATAAAGTTGTTTGCTAGCAGCAGCCTCTTCATTAGTTACAGATTTCTTTAATGTGGAATTACGTAGATGGCTTTTACTAGTTCAGAGATTGTGCATATTTACTGATACTGGTGGACTGTAGAAGTTTGAGTAGACTTTTATGATGGAAATGTTATGAATTGGGCTGTTTTATCTGTTTCATTATTTACTGGAAAAATGTTCCAACCAATAAATTTAAAACGCTCTCTAACAACTATACTGTATTGTACAAGGAATATAATTTAATACAGTTAGGAAGGTGTATCAAAGAGCATGTGTATGTTTCATGTGTAAGGGGCCTATGATTTGAAAACAACCCAAAGTTAATCTTTATCTGCCACTGGCAAAATGTATTTTCTTTGAATGTGGGTTTCAATGCTGTTTCAATTAATGTGAGTTTCAAGGGCAGAGAAGTTTTAATGCTAAGTCTAGTTTCATTGTGAGACTGCATTTCTTTGTTTAGCAGATGTGTATTGGTGTTCGTGCTGTAAAATGCAAAATAAAACTTTTCTGGCAAATCATTTAGGAATGAAGTCACTAAATAATGACCGACATTAAGTTTCAGACATCACAATCTTCAGAAAAATGCATGCTAAAGCAAGACCTGATATTCTGTCAACTGTCTTAAGTTTATACAAGATCAATTTTTAGTACTGTTTGTATGTTCCCCCAATATATTTGGCCTTGTCCAGATTTCCTGCATTAAGAGGTTGAGAGGTATGTGCAAATAAATCGCTTTATAGAATTAGGAATATCCAAACCTCTCAACTGTCCCCAATTTTGGCTCAAAATGTCGCTCTCCCCCTAATAATCTCTCCGCAAAATAGCAATTTTGGAAGAAAACGTGGAGGATTTACTTTTATAAATAACTGTAATGATCAGAGTTATACATTATTTTTATTTCAGAAATGCATGTAGATTCTCTAATTTTGTCAGCTGCTCAAGTTAACTGTGCTCATATTAAACTGGTGTCTCTTCTTTGACAGGTTTCCAGCTGTATTGTCTGGCAATTTTATATTTTTGCATCACATTTTTGGTCCGTTTTTCATAAAATTGCGGTTTTCTGGCAAATTGGTGGCAAATCGTTAAAGACTGAAGTTAGGAAATAATGGCAGACGTTTGAGTTTCTGACTTCATATCCTTCAGAAAATTCATACTAATGCAAGACCTACTACTATTCTATTATCTTTCTAAGTTTATAAGAGCAATATTTAAAAAAAATGTCCTTATTTTTGGGCCTTTGCCTCAGTTTTATTTATGAGTTTGTTGCTCTAAGAGGTTGAGAGGTGTGTGTGTGTGTGTGTGTGTGTGTGTGTGTGTGTGTGTGTGTGTGTGTGTGTGGTAGGTAGGTAGCATACCTCTCAACTGTCCAAATTTTGCAGAATGTCCAGATTTTTGCCCCATATTTTTTGTCTGTTCCTCATAAATTTTGTGATTTTCTAGAAAATCATTGAAGGATGAAGTTGCTAAATAATGACAGACATTTGAGTTTCAGACTTCATGTCCTTTAGCAAAATTCATACTAGCACAAATCCTGTTATTCTGGCAACTTTCTCATACTAGCACAAATCATGTTATTCTAGCAACTTTCTAAGTTCACAAGAACATTTTTAATATATGTTCCTGTTTATTTTAGGCTTTGTCCATATTTCTTGCACTAAGAGGTAGGTGGGGGTGTGTGTGTGAATGAAACACCCTAGTTAGGGGTAGCAGGTGGTTAGTAATTTACTCAAAAACCTGTACCTTAGTTACAGAAAACAAAAGCATGAATCCAATACCCCAACTACCATGCTGCATTTTTCAAAGAACTGACTTTCAGGTTCATTTTGAATACAAGGAACCGAGTTTGAGTGAATCTATATTATATTACTGGAGAGGCATTACAGCGAATGCCTCTTCATCGACACTAAAAGAGCGAACCGTGAATTACGAGAATGGCCGTAGCTTGGCTGGGAGGGGGGTAGCAGTTTGAGAGCTGTGAGTACAAATTTGAAAATCCTAGCTACACCCCTGTTCAATGAGTGCGGTCCCAAAACATTTTCGACAATGGCTTCAGCCTTGGTTCTTTCACAAGATAGTTTCTTTGCAATGTCTGAGTTGCTGTACAACTGGCTGGCCAACTTTACTGCACAGTCCAAACTGTTATAGGAAATGTTGTGCTTAACAGCATGGAACACCTCAGAGGCTTCTGCTGCAATGATCCTAAGTTCTGGTCCCTCAATGCTTGTTTGTGTTCCTTGCCCACTTTGTCATCCGTTGACTGGATTTAGCTTGAACAACAGCAGTCTTATGTTGTTCAGTTGCCTCATGTCATGCAACATTGTTTCTTCCACCGTGGGTCACTAGAAATTCTCTCTTGCAGTACCTGCAGAATGCTTTGACATCACTGCATCTCTCGATCCAGTTAAATTCTGTTTCCAAACATCCTGCCATTAGCACATTCTCATGTTGCTGGTTGACTGCGATGAAGCTGCTGCTCTCTTCATTCTTAAATCTGTACCTCCCTGATATGCAACCTATTTATCAAAACTGTGTTAGTGGGTGCAGTAACATACTGGTGCATGGATGAACTGGCTAGAAACAGTGGCACATGAAAAAACTGGCTAGAAACACTGGCATGTGAAATCATTGGTTTGAAAAAGACTGGCACCTGATAACAATCATAAAAAATATTGGCATATGAAACATGAAGCAGTTGAATATAGATTCACTGAAGACCTGAGAATGAACTGGCCTTTGCCCTGGTTTATTGCCACTGTTAACTGACATCCCGATGACCCCATGTGCAAATATGGGGAAAAGGGGTTTTAGATGGATGAATACAGACACTGGCACTTGAAAGAACTGGCTTGAAAAACATCTGCATGCAAAATAACTGGCTTGAAAAACATTGGCATATGAAAGAACTGGCTTGAAAAACATTGGCATATGAAATAACTGGTTTGAAAAACATTGGCATATGAAAGACCCGAGGAATGGAGCAGGAGAGAATTAACATTACAAACCATTTAAAAAAATAGTAAATGAGGTAAGGTAGGTGGCATTTTGGCCATTGAAAACTTTGACATTAACACAGCATGTAGAAAACAAAATGCATTTTTACTTGGAAATCTCAAAATTACCACTGCACAGATTTAAATACTGCATACTGCACCCCCATTTACCTCTAAACATTAAAAACTTAAATTTAAATAGAGGACAATATTCCCATTTTAAACTACTACTTGGAAATCTCAAATTTACCACTGCACAGATTGAAATACTGCATACTGCAACCCCCTTTACTTCTTAACATTAAAAATTTAAATTTAAATAAAGCAGAATATTCCCATTTAAAATAACTAGAGCCACAAAATACTATTGACTATTGTACTTACCACTATCACAGTCTTCACTGGGCTAGCTGGCTTCCTTCCTACTGGAATGGCTGGCGGGATGACTGGCTCTCTGCCTGCTGGAGTGTCTGGCTGACTAGCAGGCTCCCTGCCTGCTTCAGTAGCTGGCTGGCTTCCTAGATGGCTGGCTAGTAGGCTGTCAGAGCTGGCTGGCTGTCTGGCTTCCTAAATGGCTGGCTGGCTGACTGACTGGCTTCCTACATGGCTGGCTGGCTTCCTAGATGACTGGCTGGCTGGCTTCCTAGATGGATAGCTGGCTGGCTTCCTAGCTGGATGGCTGGCTGGCTTTCTAGATGGCTGGCTGGCTTCCTAAATGGATGATTGGCTGGTTTCCTAGATGGCTGGCTGGCTGGCTTCCTAGATGGATGGCTGGCTGGCTTCCTAGATGGATGGCGGGCTTCCTCGATAGCTGGCAAATAATCTCAGTCCTTAAAAATCAAATAGCAGCTGTAGAAGCGCTAATACAAAACTGCTCTACAGCTGCAACATTTGTAGGGGTCTTCCTAGTGGAATCCCCAACTGCTGCATGATTTACACCACCTGAACGTAACAGGGAATACCTCTGCCTGCAGGTCCAGGTTGGTGATGTAACCGCATTGCTGTGGAAAATCTGGAAGTATTTTCGGCTTTTCCATGACAATTCAGCGTGTATCGGAAAATGGGACTTTAAGTCCCACTTCTTTACAGTGCGGGCAATGGGATGACAAGGCTCAACCCGAGTGTGTCCCACTGACAACGGGACAGGTGGTAACCATATTTATGTATTCTCAAACATTTGTCTTGTTAGCTTATTATCAGCTAATATTTTGTCATCTCTGAACATTAAGCCTTGAACACAACTTATGTTAGTCTAAAAAAAAAAAAAATAAGACAAAGTCTTTTCCTACTTATGATATTTGTTCAGGCCACCACTGGATCAAAAGGGTGGGAAAATATTCTAAATAAAAATTCAGAGCCTCTATAACCCTATACTTTCTGGGGGCCACTAGGCCCCAAGACTAGGGCTGCCACCTTTCCAAATGGCCAAAGTGGGACATTTGTGCTACAAACATCAGATTTTGCAGGGAAAAACATACTCACGGCCAGTACAAAGGACAGAACTTCAGTTGTTTGCCTGAATAAAAGTTTATTCTTGTAGCATTTTTGTTCCTTATTCTGTTTTGTATAACATTTAGGTGTTTCAGATACAGAATAACTGTTTTATGCAACTATTACATACAATATAGAAAATAATTTTGTCCTAAAATCTCAGGACATTTGCCATTTTCTCACAATATTTTGCAGGACACAACTGCCCAAAGAGGGACTGTCCCTCGTAAAGTGGGACAGGTGGTAACCCTACCCAAGACCCTAGCTTAATTGAGTTATTTCATATACAATTATTACTGTGATGAATCAAAAAGGAAAAGACTCTTAAATGGAAAAGGTGGTTTTGGAATAGCAAGTAGAATGCTAGGAATGTAAGCCAATACACACCACCATGAAATGTATTAAAAACAAAAACATTACTATAGCAATAAAATCTTTTAAAAATAAAAAGAGCCTTCTTTCAGAACAATAAGTGCTTTCGGCTTTAGCCTTCTTCAGATCTGAGTAAAGTAATTTCCTTTCTCTTCTTACACTGCTTAGCATTTGACTGTAATCATGAAAATAAATGGGGCACTCCAGAGATGGAAAACTCTTTTCTTTGGTGTTTGATCAAAACATTCATCTGTATGCTAATTTAGGCTATGTATTCTGTTGCAATGAATGAGGTAAAATTAAAGGTTTATGAGCCATTCACTTTGCCTCACAGACCTAACAAAGCTATTTTCCCCTCATGAAGGAAACATGACATGTTTTCTGCTGTCACTACTTTAATGCAGCAGCTTAAAATCAAGAAGAAAGTAATTTATAACTGAAAAAAATGAACACATGTAATGTGTCAGTGCAATTTGATCCCCCATAAACCCTCCACCACCACACAAATCTGACAAAGTAGGAAATTTATGCACAGAAAAATGTAATAGTGTAATGATAAAATGACCACTTAGGGCAATGTGTATGCTGTCTGTAGTTAACAGTATGATGCAGTGACCACTTAGGGCAGCATGCATGCTGTCTGTAGTTAACAATATGATGTAGTGACCACTTAGGGCAGTATGTATGCTGTCTGTAGTTAACAATGTGATGCAGTGACCACTTCGGGCAGTATGCATGCTGTGTGTAGTTAACAATATGATGTAGTGACCACTTAGGGCAGTGTGTATGCTGTCTGTAGTTAACAATATGATATAGTGACCACTCAGGGTAGCATGCATGCTATCTGTAGTTAACTGTATGATGTAGTGACCTCTTAGGGCAACATGCCTGCTATCTGTAATTAACAGTATAATGTCATGTGTTGTGATGATGCATACAGCTTTTAGCTTTACTTCAAAATGCATAGAATCATAAAAGGCATAGAATGTATAAGGCAACTGGGCCATGTGGCTGTCTGCACGTTGTCAGTACCCACCCTTAGACCCTACCTTCTTTTTCAAAGAGAGGAAGACCAATCATACCTGCAGTGAATTTATGAACACCAATCCAGTTGTCTATTTCTTTTTAAAAAAGGATAGTGTGTCACATTGCTTCATCTTGATAGGAAGTTAGCTCCACAGAAGGTAGAGTCATTGCATGGCAAATCTCTTCTCTCCACCATGATTTGTGTATTTGCTGAAGCAGGTTCAGATCTTTGGTTCTAGTGTTCACTACATCATTTGATTTATGGTGAAATAAGAGGTGTTGGACTGCTGGGTCCCTAATCATGTGCGAGGCAAAGATCACCCCTGATGAGTCTACAGGATGTTTAATACAGAAATACGGCCTCCAACCTTCCTTAGTAGCTCAGGTCATTTAGGCCCATGATTTTTTTTTTATCCAGAACCTTTGGGAGTCTCTCCAAAAACTTAATATGTTTACTTAGATTCATCCCAAAGGGAACATTGAATATGATAATGGGCCTGATCAGTGCAAAATATAGACTGTAAAGACTTCTTCAGATCTAGGGGAAATATCCTTTGTGATGAGCTGTGCCAGATAGAAGGATTTCCTAACCACTGATGCATCATGATGATCAAAGGAGAGGGAGTTATCTACCCATGTTCCAAGGTATCTTACAACATCTTTGTTTTGGAGTTGGGTGTTTTCTATATTGTAAGCTAAGTGTGTGTTTGGGGGGGGGGGGGACTATTTACCAAATGCAACAATAATGCATTTTTTACCTTTTAGTTTTAGTCTTTTTTGGGAGCACCTGCTATTAGCATGTGTGAATTCATTCTAGCTTCTGCATATGCAGAAGGGCATTTGAGTTTAACATCCACTGGTTAACCAGCGCTCCCTGAGTTTGTTTTGGAGATCAGAGAAACATATGCTGAATAGCAGAGGTTCTAACATGAATTCATGTAGTACCCCACAGAGTACCTTTATGCTGTTTGAGGACATGCTTGCCACCCTTACAGTGCTGAGTTCTGTTCCTTAGCCAATTAGCTATGCATCTAACTACATAGGGATCAATTCAGCATTCATTTAGCTTGCTGACAATATGGCATATGGTATCAAATGCCTTGGCAAGATCAAGGTATGCCATATGGACAGGTTGACCACTGTCTACAGCCCACATTATCCTGTCAAAAAAATCACCAAATTCATTAGACACGATTTATCTTTAATAAGGCCAAACTGTGGCAGGTAAAGGCTTATAAGATTAGAATTACCACAGAGATGGAACCATTTTTGAGAAACCTGAACAACTTAGAGAATGAGAGGCTATGAAAGTCAGATGTTAAAACATATCCTGGAACCCATTATAGAACTGAGAAGGACTGAAGCACCTTCACTCAACCTCCCCAGTAGAAGAACGTTAAGAAATTCCACAGAGAATAACAAGTGCAAAAATAGCATTATCACAGTGTCAAAAATGTTATAGAAGAAAACTAGGCCATTGCCACAGGAAACCCTTTTCTGATTAACATTTTGAGTGAAGCCCCATCCTTTGTTTATAGGAAGTCCAGGAACATTAGAAGTTTTGCTGAATTTAAACCTAGACCATGTGAGAGAAACACTAAAAGATGTTAAGCTAATTGTATATTTTATATATTTATACAGCAAGGTGATAGTTTTTATTGCCCTTATTTAAAGAAAATCATTAAGACCAGTGCAAGGGGTGACTGTAACACTATAAAAGTAATTTACAGGGCACAGTGCAATGAATGTGATGCATTCTATGTGGGCAAAACTGAAAATAAACTCAAGTGTAGGATTTCATGTCATCTGTCAGAAATCCGCTCTGGGTGTAAAAATAATGCACTAGCCAAACACCTTTCTCTTCATAAAAGACACACAGGTTTTAAGTTCCAGGTCCTGGATCGCATAAACATGGGTGATCTTGAAGGAGACATTTCGAATATTCTGGAGAAACATGAGCTGGTATGGTACGTAAAGTTGAACTCTTTTAGGAATCCTGGACTAAACTACTACTGTTCAATTAAAAGTGTACTGGAACTTAGAAAATTGCCACATTGTTTACAAGACTAATTTTATTTTATTTTATTCTACCAGATGGTTTTAAATACCATATTAAATCAGTTGTAATTTAAGTGTATATTTTGTTTCCATCATCATACATTTTTTTCTCATTATTTTTTTCTTTTTCTGGTTCTCTTTTTTCCACTTTATTCAAAATGATGTGTAATAACAATACTAATTATACAATAATATTTTTATAGATAGTTTTAGGGTTCTTGTACACAGACCTGAAGAAGTCTAGAAGGACAAAAGCGATCTTTGTTAACAATAGGTTATAAAAATAGAATATGATTTGTGCAATTGATTTTTTTACATGCAAAGTGTATGTGTACATATTTATATATATTTTTTGATTGCCAAATGGACTAAGGTTGATATATTTCCAGCCATGTAGTATATTGTCTTGGATAAAATCACAGACTTAATAATCAGGTTAAATAAGAGGTACCACATCATTATAAACGTTATTTAAAGTACATAAGGGTTATATTATTATGTTAGCTACTAAGTAGGGCAGGACCAGCTTGAATGTCACACTGATGGGGGAAGGGATATGAATTTAACATGTGTACCAATAACACTTTGTTTTACAGCACAATAAACCACTCCCTCCCTTGTCTGATAAAAAGTATATATATATATATATATATATATATATATATATATATATATATATATATATATATTTAGAAACCTTGTGAGGAAACTATTGCTCTGTTATTTTTGTTTTACTTGGATCACTTGCCTGTGTACTTAATAAAGGATTTTCAACTGAAAACAGACTGCCTGCCTTGCTTGGATTACTTTCGAATACTTGGTAATTCTGTACAATATTTCAAATTATACATTTTTTATTTTTTTTTTTAACTTAAGACGAGTTTAAGTTCGCTACTTCTACTACTATTTTCTGATCTGATTAATATACAGACTGAAAATCTTCCACACACAGAACTTTCTTACACTGTTTTGTTTTTGGACCCACTATACTTGTTTAGTGGGTTGTTTGAGACTTCGGGGATACCACTGAGATTGCTTGTTTTTCTATTTTGTAACTTCCTGACATAAATAAAGAATGATTTACAATTTTCTTTAGCTTCTGATGCCAGTTTAAGTTGAGGAAGCCTTTGTTTTCCTGGTGGTATTTTTCAGTAGCTTGGATAACTTTTTGATATTGACCTTGATTTGAGGGTTTTAGTTTTACTATGTATCTAATGAGATTTTGATTTCATTGTTTATTTATGCATGGTGACCATCAGGCTACTTTGCTGTAATCTTTCACTTTGTGTTTAGGTTTGGTAGGGGGTGACAGATGTATACAATTTTCTAAGTGAGTGTAAATTTTATTTGCATATCTACTAACTGTGTCAACATTTTGGGGTTTATAGATATATGTGAATGCTGAAACTTCATCATAGAATTATAGGAAGGTTATGCATCTTAAGACATTAAATACTGTGATATTTGCATTCACTGGTTTAGGGATTTTGAAAGAGAAGATTACCTATTTATAGTCAGACTTCACTTAGGAAAGAGTATAGTAGTAGGACATTGCATATAGATGCTCTATTTGTAAGGACCAGGTCAAGAACATTTTGTTTTTTAGTGGACTCTTTGACTGTTTGAGCCATGATATTTTTGTTTATGAAATGGGGGAATCTTTGGGTATAGCCTATAGTTGAGATACAGAATCACAGAGTCATAGAATCTTAGAATGTATAAGGCAACTGGGCCTTGTGGTTATTTATACCTTCCCAGTACCCACTGTCAGACCTGAACCACCTTTTTCAAGGAGCGGTAGACCAGTCATGTCGGGGGTGAGTTTATGAATAGCTATACAGTTGTCTAATTCTCTCTGAAAGGAAGATCGTTTGTCACATTCCATGATCTGGAGAGAAAGTTTGCTCCAGAGAAGGAGTAGTCATTGCACCTACTTCTTCACTATGATTTGTTTATTTGCTGAAGCAGGATCAGATCTCTGATTCTGGTATTGTCTGCATTGTTTGATTTGTGGAGAATATGGAGGTTTTGGACTACTCAATCCTTAATTGCTGAAAGGCAAAGCACAGATCACCTCTAAGGAGTGTGTAGGACACAGAATACAGGGAAAAGGCTTCCAGTCTCTCTTGGTAGTCCAGGTCTTTTAGGCCTAGGATTTTTTTTGTCAGGAACCTTTCGGTTCTCTTCAACTAACTGACATGTTTAGTAAGATACAGTGTAAAGGGGGCATTGTATTCAACGATGGCCCTGATCAGTTTAGAATATAGAGGAGCAATGACATCTTTGGATCTCAAATAATATCCTTTGTGATCAACTGTGCCAGACAGAAGGATTTCCTTGTCATTGTTGCAAGGTAGTGATCAAAGGAGAAGTAATTATCTACCAACATTTCAAGATCTGTCACCGTATCACATTGTTTAAAAAAATGCAATAGTTATACATTTTTTTAGCAATTAGTTTTAGCCATACCTCTCATCCTCTTAGAGCAAGAAATCTGGACAAAGCCATAAATAAAAGTGTGACAAAGGCTCAAAAATAGGGAGAATTTTTACATATTGCTCTTGCAAACTTAGAAAGTTGACAGAATAACAGGTTTTGTATTAGCATGAATTTTCTGAAGGGTATGAAGTCTGAAACTCATATCTCTGTCATTGTTTTCCAACTTTAATCTTTAATGATTTGACACTAAGTTACCAGAAAACCACAATTTTATGAAAAAATGACCAAAATAAGAGGCAAAAATCTGGACATTCTGTGAAAATCTGCACAGCTGAGAGGTATGGTTTTAGCCCATTTCATTTAGTTTTTTTTTAAATATACACAACTTTATATTGGCTCTTCTTCCAATATTTCATGAAAAGCTTAATTCACATGCATAGTGTGCATGTACCCCTGCTAATGGCCAATGATTTCCTCTAATAATAGAGTTGTATTGTCTGTAAATTTGGTCTAAAATCAATAGTTTTGTTCTTTCTGTAAGAATAGAATATCAGATCTCAACCATTACATCAAAATAACATTCAATCATTCTCGGCTTTTGGGTACACTTCATATTCTGTACTTCTCCCACTTTTAATGTCCTAGTTTTAATCCACCATATGCTTCCATCACTACAGAGATACACACTCTGTTATCTCATGACAGCCTATACATTTGTGGCTTATTGTCTTGCCAAGATAAGTGGTGTTTCTCTGACCTACCTAAATGACTCACTACTATTCTTAGTACTTCCGTTCTTTTATTCAGTGTTGTGTTTCTAAATTACAGTATAGTCCTTCATTTGTGCTACCCTTCCCTCACAAGTAGATTATTTACAAGTGTCCTACTATCCCCTTCCCCCAAAAGTTTTAACCCTATCCTCTCTCTTAAGGGGGGCCAGCTACTAGCATGTGTAAGTTCTGTTTATAGCTTCTGCATATCAGAAGAGGATTTATGTATAACACCCAGTTTACAATCATCAGAAAACCTGGTTAACCAGTGTTCATTGTCTTTGATTTGCAGATCAGAGAAGAATATGCTGAATAGCAGAGGTTTTCCAATTTATTGATGGGTAGTTAAAGTTACCCAGGAATTTTTGTGTGTTTGAAGGTTATCCAAGATATTGAAATAATGCAGATAGTTTTATTGGGCCATTGAGGACGTACTGTAGCATGATTTGATCTGATTGTTGGTTTTATTTAGGGTGAGTTGAATTTCAATAAGTTCAGTTTGTGGGTCTTAGGGAATTTGCTTTGCGGTAATGTGGTCGCTAATGAATATGGATGCTCCATTATAGTTTCCAACAGGTATAAAGGTGTGGTATGTAAAAAACCTTGGTATAGAATGTATGCTTTCTGCACTTTTAAACCATGTTTCAGTAATAATAATACAGACATCGATGTGCTCCAAATGCAGGAAGGCTACAGGGTTAGTCAATTAGTTATTTAGACTCTAAGCATTGAGTAGTGCCACAGTAATATTGTCCAGTGCTTCATTTGTTACGTTTTTATTTTTAGGTTGCAAGATCCATTAGCTGGACCCTGTCTAAAAAAGACACTATGGAGGTAGCAAGAATTCTTATCCAGTATATGGAAGCCCTGAAATGAGAGGTGCAAGTTCATCCTTTACTGGCAAACGGTACACCCCCCTTGAATGGCATCTCTTATTCAGCCAGATGTTTATATCAATAATTTTCCTTATACCTCAGCATTGATGTTCTTCGTCTTTCACTGTTGCAGTCATCACATTTAGGTTATCTGCCTGCAGGTAGCCCTCTGCCGGCCTGAATACTTGAGTCTTGGAATTTCTGCGTCAGATGCTGTCGCTTCTTCCATGACGTCAGGTCGTCAGGGGTATAAAACATGCAGCCAACGCCATTACATCAGTCTTTCTTGGCGTGCTGTGCCAGAAGCAGAAGCATTTCGCAAGTGTCGGTCGGCCGACTCCTGAAATTTTCATTTTCGAGTTTCAGACCTGAAGTCTTCTAAAAGATAAGTACTCCATTGGGGATCCTTTTTTCTTGCTCTAACCGATGTCAGAAAAAATAAATAATTGTCTTGCCTGTGGAAAGCAAATACCTCATAGAGATTTTCATTCTTACTGCGTCACCTGTTTAGGCCCAGACCACGACGTCCCTCTCTGTCGGTTTTGTGCCTTGCTCAATGCCGGAACTATACGTTGTCGGCTATTTTTGTAGCTAAATATTTTCGCTCTCTATCTCCGTACTCCGAAATGGCTTCATTAAGCCATCTGACTACCGATCCTCCAAAAAATGTAAGGATAAAGACAGAGACAGACCGCATAGGTCCAAAACTGCCGGCGACACTTCCGTTAAGCTAGTTGTCAGTCCGCCCAGTACTCAGTGAGGTGCTTTCGCAGTCCCTGATACCCACTTCTACAGATTCCCAGGTGTCTACTGAGACCCATTCGGAGTCCAGTATGCTGCGAGATGTTTCTTCGACTATGGAACCTGCGGATGTCTCCACCTTGGATGGGTCCGGAGCCGCTGTGCAGACACCAGCTTCTGAGGGTGTATTCCGGCCTACTGATTTTCATATTAAACCGACGACTTAGTTTCAAGCCAAAAATACCGAATTTCTCCGTCCTAAAGCTCACACTACGCCTAGGAAACCGAAGACTTAAGTGCATTCACAGGCCCATGGGCCTCAAAAGCAAATGATTAGAATGGCTGAAGACCTTATTACCTTCATTAGGAGAAGCCAGCCTTCCCCTTCCAAGAGACCTAGAACTGATTTTTCTTCTGATTCTTCGGATCAGGAATCTGATATCTCTGCTCTTTCTGATTATCAGGACATTCCCTTATCTACCTATGAGGATTCTGATGCAGAGGATTCCATTCCCTCTACTTCCCCTCCAGAAGATTTTTCTTTTGGTGAAACCCTGAATACCCTTAGGGAGCATTTTCACTGGGAAAGCTAAGACTACTCTCAGTCCAAAAAGAGACTCAGGGAATTTTTAAACCTGCCTCAGCATATGCCTCTAGCTATCCCTCCTGTTATGGAGATTGTAGATGATGTTTTCTTGGAATCCAGCCTTACCCCAGATACCTTGACCCAGCTCCCAGGAAACCAGACAGGTACTATAGAGTACCTGACTCTCACAAATTCCTTTTCAAGTATCCTGCTGCGGATCCAGAGACCATTTCCCAAGGGCCAAAAGGCGTTAAGGCTTCTACTGCCAAGAATCCCACCCTTTTAGACAGATGGGGTAAGAAGGTATACACCTCTGCTACTCTGGCCATTAGGGCTTTAAATTGCCAGTTTCATATGCAAAAGTATCAGCAGCATATTATGGGGCTTATTAAACAGAAAATTATGATGATTCCTTACTGTAATGAACAGAAAGACTTACAAGAGTTAATGAATTCTGCTGACCAAGTTGGTAAACATAATTTGCAGTGTGGTTTTGATGCTTTAGAGGCATCTTGCAGGGCTGCTATCACTGGGTCTGTTCTGAGAAGGCATGCTTGGCTTAAGGAACAAAACCTGCCGGATCATGTCAAAGCAAAATTACTAGATGCACCCTTAAACCAAGAGTGCCTATTTGGCAGTAAAGTAGAAGTCCTTAAAATAATGGAGGAGAAGGCTAAATCTATGCAAACTGTTAAAGATTTCTTACAAGTACAGCCACCTAGATTCAGTAGGCATTGGCCTTCAAAGAACTGGTCCTTTCCAGTCCCTTCCAGGCCTTCTCATTCCAAACCCAGGGGCAGCAGACCACCAAGACTTCAGTCTCAGGTTATGCACAGATCTAAGCAGTGGGGTGCTCCCACGTCTAAAACAGGGAGTAGTAAGCCACCACCCTATGGTAAAATTGCACAATGACTTATCCTTAACTCCCCCAAGCCTTGCCCAAGTACTTGCACCTTTAGGAGGAAAACTTGCCCTGCATGCAAAAAACTGGCAATACATTACCCAAGACAAATGGGTTTTAAACATTGTTTCCCTAGGATACAGGTTCCACTTCCACTCACCCCCAACCCTAAGTGGATGGCCAGATCTCCCCCCAAACCAGTGAGTGGAGGCCCAAAAGCAAGTACTGTCTCTCCTCAGCATCAAGAGTATTCAACTGGTCCCAGCAGAACAAAGGAGACAAGGCTTTTATTCCAGACTGTTTCTGGTTCCCAGAAAAGAAAACTCCTGGGGTCCTATCCTGGACCTGTCTATTCTCAACACCTTTCTGGTGGTGCCAAAATTCAAAATGTTGACTCTCCAACAGCTGCTTCCTATGCTAGCCAAAGATTCCTGGCTTGCAACCCTAGACTTAAAAGAAGCTTATCTGCACATCCCCATAAGGGAATCTCGCAGGAAATACCTATGCTTCAGAGTAGGCTCTATGCACTATCAGTTCTCTGCACTTCCTTTTGGCTTATCTACTGCGCCCAGGGTATTCACAAGGTGCCTAGCTCCAGCCGTTGCATTTTGCAGGCAGAGAAGTATTCAGATTTACCCATACTTGGACGATTGCTTGATTCAGGTGGAAAGTCAGGATTTGCTCTTACAGCACCTGGCATTTGTAAAGAGACTTCTAACTTCACTGGGGTACACCATCAATGAAAATAAATCACAGCTAGTACCCAGCCAACAGATTGTATTCCTGGGAGCAAGCTTGAACACAACTTCCCAGATGGCATTCCTCACTCCAGAGAAACAAATTTATTTGACAAACTACTTCAATCTACTGGCCACCAAAACCCAGCTATCTGCAAGAAAAATACTGCAAGCCCTGGGGTTCATGGCCTCTTGCATTCTGTTAATTCCATATGCAAGACTGCATATGAGGAAACTTCAATGGTACCTAAAAAGTCTATGGTGTCTGTGATGATTGGGGAGAGATGGGCCAAGGCTGCCAGCCTAGGCAAATGGAATTTGATATATAATTCTGTTATTTGTATAAATAAGTGTAAAATGCAGGCTTGTGGTTTTAAATGAAAGAAAACACTGTAAAATTTGAACTTCAAGATGGTTGCAACATTACCATCTGTTGTAAGGAAAACCAAGCCAAGTATTTCAAATGTGTCTTTTTAAGTTGAAAAGATCTTATGAATCTCTTTCATGTTAGAATTTGGCTCCAAGGTGACTGGATGAAGATTTCATGCCCATTGTTTTAAGGCTAAAGTTTATGACCAGAATTTAGATGTGGAAGGTGCTTTATTGCTTTGGTTTCTGCTAGAGTGTATATGTGAAATGCCTTTTATTGTTGTATTCTACTGTGCAGGTGTTAGCTTGTTAAATAATGTAAATGGAGTTTCTATTAGCCTGGGAACTCAGAGCAGGTGTCAAGATGATGCAATATGAATACTGGGAAAACCTAAGTGTTAAAAATGATGTAATCTGGGGAGGACCCAAAGACATGTTTGTTCATGATGTTTTATAAACTGTGTCTCAGAGAGAGATTGAGAGCATTTTGATCTTGATATCCAACTTACCAGCGCTCTGTTTATGCTCACATGTAAGTTTTTAGCACTGTGATTTCTTGTAGGAATAGTTAAAGCTAGTAAAGTTAGATTAATTATTTTTTTTTGAAATCAGACTTCTCTCACTGTATTATTTTAACTTTCTGTGTGATCTGTGAATTCTTAGATATCTCTGTGGTGTAGTAGTTTTGTCTTTTGTTTTGTTTTAATTATTTATTATTAAATATTTTTAAAACCTTCTACCTGTGGCTGCTTTGTGTAGAGATAAACTCTAGAATACATTGCATATTTATAGAGGTTATTGTAATAGGCCACTCTAAAATAAGCCTTGACTGTTAGTCATACTACCATTGGATAATAATATTGCACAGTAATAATTGGACACCCTTTTAAGGGCCTTTTAGTAGCTGATATTATCAACTGGGTGGTGGTAGTAATTACTACCATATAGTCTGGGTAAAGGGGCACAGCTGGACAATTTGAGTCAGCCTTTCCCAGGAGTGTCTGTGAAGTTGTATAAATACTTATCTCAAAGAGAGTGTGTGTGTTGTGTCAGCTACTTGGCAGGGACACAAAGCACTGGTTGGACAGAGAGGGTACTGGAGGTCCTAGCTTGCCCAGTTAGGCTGAGACCTGGACCCTATAGCTGTACCAGTGGGGAGTCTTATTGGGGATCTGGTGAGCAAGGGAGCAGCCAGCCCCAGAATGACTGTGATCTCTGTGTGCACTTAAGGGAAATTGTACTTTACTGTGTGTATTAGTTATCCTTTCCTCTTCTAGGAGACGACCTCCCTCGTGTTAGTGGTGAGGACTGAGGCTCCTTGATTGCTGGGCCAGGGCACGGTCGTCACAGTGTCAACATTCTCAGGACCTGGAAACTATGACTCCTATCATTCCTTGCCTAAGGACAGAGTTCATTTGGTGGGCAGAGGCCTGCAACCACAACAAGGGACTCTCTTTGACTCTACTCCCTGCCACCCAAACCCTAACAACAGACGCATTAGACTATGCATAGGGGGCTCACATGGCAGGGCAGTGCATTCAGGGCAAATGGAACCCAAAGCAGATGTACCTGCATATCAGTCAAAAAGAAATGTTAGCTGTACAGAATGCTCTGATAGCCTTCAAAAGCCTTATTCTTCCAGGACAACTATTGGTAAAGACAGACACCACAATTATGTGGTACATAAACAAGCAGGGGGGATCCCATTCATACCCTCTCTGCAGACTAGCCATGGCTCTGTGGAACACAGCCTTGAGCAGCCAAGTGCACCTACAAGCTCAATTCCTGCCAGGCAAACTAAATTCACTGTCAGACGACTTAAGCAGAAATCTCATGGACCCACACGAGTGGAAACTGGAACCCAGAATATTCAAGCTTTTGAGGAACAGATGGGGGACACCAGAGGTGGACCTGTTTGCTTCACCTCAGAACTATAAATTGAATAAATACTGCACCAGAACTCCCCACAACCACGCTTGGAAAGTGGATGTCCTGTCCTTTACCTGGGAAAGCCTCTCAGTCTATGCCTTTCCCCCTCTGCCTCTCCTCTTGAATGTTCTACTAAAGGTCAAACAGGACAAGCCAAGGACAATCCTGATTGCACCAGACCGATCATGCCAGCACTGCTACCCTCTTTTGCGCAGCATGACAGTGCTACAACCATGGCACCTGCCTCAGACTCCTTCCCTGCTGTCCCAGCAGGTGGGCCAGATTCTCACCCTCAGCTACAGACCCTGAACCTTGCAGCCTGGCTAATCCCCCAAACTCATCCCCAGCAACCCTCAGTAAGCAGGTGCTGGATGTCATTCTTGAGGCAAGGAGGCCTAGTACTAGAAAATCCTATTCAGAAAAGTGGAAAAGATACTGTTCCTGGAGCCAGTCTTAGGGGATGGACAAAACTGTGCCCAGCTTACCTCATATACTAGATTACTTAACAGAAATGCTCCACAAGGGCCATATCAGCTCATTATAATACTGAGCCACCCTTCTTCTCTCATCCTCTGGTAAAACAGTTCCTTAAAGGAGCCAAAAATTTAAGACCCCACCCAGGAGAGCTCCCAATCCAGCCTGGGACCTTAACTTTGTATTGGAAAAACTCACACTTCCAACCTTTGAACCGGCTGCTACAGCAGAGTTAAAATTCCTCTCATGGAAAACAGATTTATTTCTAGCCATCACTTCAGCAAGAAGAGTGTCTGAACTGCAGGCCCTTATGGCAGTGGAACACTTCATTATCTTTCATGTGGACAGGGTTTCCCTCAGGACTAACTCATCTTTTATGCCCAAAGTGGTGTCTAGTGTGGCTTTAAACCAGTCCATTTATTTGCAAACTTTTTTCCCTAATCCTAAGAATAAAGCGGAAAGGATACTGCATTCCCTGGACATGCACAGGCAGCTTAGATTCTATCTGGACAGGACTAAGCTTCTCAGAAAATCTGATCAGCGGCTATTCAGCTTTGCTGCAGGGGCAGAGGGCAAGGCCATTTCAAAGCAAACCATTTCTAAATGGGTAGCACACTGCATCAATTTCTGATACAAACACCATGGAAAACCTGCCCAACAGGGGATAAGTACACATTCCACTAGGGCTACATCTACCTCTACTGCATTTCTCAGGGGAGTCCCTACCAGGGACATCCTAGAATTTGCAACCTGGAGGTCTGTAAACACTTTCACCAAGCATTACCACTTGCCTATCTTTTCTAAATCCAGAGCTGGATTTGCCACAGCAGTCTTACAGGGCCTGATTGCCAGCCCTAATGCTTCTTAAGTACCTCCACCCTTCCTTAGCTTTGGGAATTTACCCAAATGTGGTAACTGCAACAGGGAAACATGAAGAACATAGTACAGCTGTGTGCACTTACCATAAATGTAGATGCTCGAGTGTATTCACTGTTGCAGTCCTGGTTACCCTCCCTCCAGCCCCCTGACTTGTCCTTGCTTTTACCTATCCTTTATGGTTTGGCATGTTTTATACCATGTGTATTTGCTTTTTGCTGGGGGTGTTCCACACCATATACTTGCTTCCCATTTTGGGGGCACCTGACATCTGGGGCAAGAAAAACTGATGTAATGGCGTCGGCTGCATGTTTTATACCCTGAAGACCTGACGTCATGGAAGAAGAGACAGGATCCAACACAGAAATCCAAAGACACTGGTATTCAGGCCAGCTGAGGGCTACCTGCAGGCAGATAACCCAAATGTGATGACCGCTTCAGTGATCTACATTTATGGTAAGTGTACACAACTGTACTTTCATGGCAAAGATAGGATTCTGCTCAATGCCAGAGTCTTTCCTGCATTTGTGATATACATGAAAGCTCAAAAATGTTTCTCTGCATATCACTTAAGGTTTTGCATGCCAGGTCATTCACACTTGCATTGACCGCCACTATGCCACAGTCATATTTATTCAAGAATTAGTCATATTTGTTCATCTTGATTGTCATGAGGGCCCTTAAGACATCAGAGATCTTGTCACCTGAAAGATAACTCACCTTCACTATATTTTTTCCAGCCTTGTGAAGGTAAAATCTGTGTGTTTTAATGTAAAGTCACCAACACATTTTTATTAGTAAAGGATTTAAGCATATTTGGTTTAGGGCATGTTTTTTTCCTGGCAACTCTCAGTTTTTGGTGTGACAGTATGCAAATTTTATTTTTGTTGAGACCTAATCTTGTTAGACCTTGAAGGCTTAGGCTGTAGAGAAATGAACCAGCTGCACCTTGAAACATCATGCTAGACATATTGAGGAAACACAAAATAACATGCAGGCAAAGTGAAAGTAACAGCAATGGAAACTGTGTGTGTGCATGTGTGTGTGTGTGTGTGCGTGTGTGTGTGTGCGTGTGTGTGTGTGCGTGCGTGAGTGTGTGTGTGCGTGAGTGTGTGTGTGTGTGCGTGAGTGTGTGTGTGCGTGAGTGTGCGTGAGTGCGTGCGTGAGTGTGCGTGAGTGTGCGTGAGTGTGTGTGTGTGTGAGTGTGTGTGTGTGTGTGTGTGTGCGTGTGTGCGTGTGTGCGTGTGTGTGTGTGTGTGTGTGTGTGTGTGTGTGTGTGTGTGTGAGTGCGTGTGTGTGTGTGCGTGCATCTATGCGTGTCACACTCAAAAGTCAAAGTCAAAGTAAACTTTGTCATTTAGGACTTCACATGTGTAGACCTAAATGAAATTACGAGTACCAGCTCACCATGAGAGTGCAGAAGAAGCTTAGGCTACAACAAATACAACATTAAGACATATCAAGTAAAGGAATTAGAGACTAATGACTGTGCCCCAAGAACATAAGAAAAATGCTAACCCCCCCTACGTAGTCATATAAATATTGTACAGTAGCAGCATGACAGGTAAGGTTGTCTAATACACATGAACTGAAATTATCACTCTTTGTGTATTATTACATAAAGCAAGTAACAGGCAATTGCATTAGAATGTGGCTATATAACTAAGTAAATAAATAAATATTGTACATTTCAAATAAGACACTGTTGTTAAGTTAATGTGTGGTGGAGTCACTAGGGCTGGTGTCCGAGTTTATAAGTCTCATCCCTGTTGGGTAGAAATTGTTAATGAATCTAGAGGTCCTATAGTGAGTACTGCAATTCCTCCTGTCGGATGACAGTTGAGTAAACCAGCCATGCGCAGGTATGTGTGTGTGTGTGTGTGTGTGTGTGTGTGTGTGTGTGTGTGTGTGTGTGTGTGTATGTGTGTGTAACAGATTTGCTTGTGTGTACATTTATTGTGACATTTTGTTTGCTTGTGTGTGTGAAGAAGGTAGAATGAGTCTTTAAATGTATCTGAAGGTTGTTACATTCTCATGAAAATCATCCCGATAATTATTGTATTGGTTAGCATACTGATTGCCAGTCAAGTCTGCATTAAAAGGATGGAGCCTGGAAAACTAGACATGGTTATCTTCTCAAGACAGAGGTTCTTTATGGGGTACAGCTGGGACTTTGCACAATGAACTGCAGCTCCAGAGGTCGTCTGTGGTGGATGTAATCTGAGGAAAATGCAGGTGAAGATTTTATTTGTGGAGCTTAAGTAATGCCTAAAATTAGGACTTTTAATTTGCAGCTTTTTTTTGTTGGAAAGGCTTTGTAGGACTGAGCCTGTTCAGCTGAGTTACCTCTATGAACTGTAAAACCTGCTTCTACAGTGCTGCAAATAGTGTATATAATTTAGGGACTCAGTTTGAATTGCATTGCATTCCATACTTTTCCTTGAATTCTTCCAATAAACCTGTGTTTTAATACTTATTCCTCCATTAGTTTTTTTAAGACTTACAGTGGTGGTATGTGGATATACACTTTTGGGCAAGAATCTGCTAAAATAGTGTCCCTTACCATGACTCTACTGCTAAATGATTTTTGGGACTGTCTTCTTACGAAATTTCAAATGAGTTGAACTTAGTGTGAAACCAGCTTTTAGAGATAATCCTCTAATAAGATGCCTAAAACCTTATACGTCACTATACAGAAAGGACATTGTTGATACAAGTCCCAGATACAAGTAAATCACTTAAGCTATGCAGTGCTGTTTAGCTGTTTTAAAACTGCTTTGACCTTTATTCTTAGTAATGTAAATTGATACTGTATTGTACATTGCTAAGTTCATCAGGCCTACCAGTAGTCAAACCAGGACTGAACTTAGTTTCTGTCTGTAGGTACAGAAGATGTCTGATTCATTATAAAATGCAGAGCTCTAAATTGTGTGGCAGACTTTAAACAGATAAGTTTCCTTAATGACAGTTAATCATGTACCTTATTGCATTTTAGGTGGAAGGATTCCTCTTAAACAACCTACAAATGCTGTTTTTCCAACGCCAGTCTTCTGTCCTTGGTAGATTAATAATTAGCGTATATGTATTTGCATTATGTCTGTTAAGGAAGAGACGTACCCAACAATTAAACTATATAATTTTATTAGGAACATTTTTAGACTACCCTTAAAGATTATTTTGTGCCACGACAGAATCAATGAGATATCCTATGTGTTTTATACTTGTCTGAGTACTATACGGGTAGAGACATGCTATGCCTGTTCAAAGCCTCCCGTTCAGATATTTTTTAATGATTAGACTCTATGATACCCAAAATGATTAATTTTGGATATGGTGTCATTACAACATATCCATCATATAATAGGAATGAACTTCTGGTGGGAGAGAAGAGTTTGTTTTTGTGAATACGATCAGCATTCTAATGAATTGTTTTGTTACTAGGAGTGTTTAGTCAACTTATAGTTATCATGTTTCACTTTGAGGGGGTGGATACTTCAGACCAATCCAGGCAATAATAAATAAGAATGTAAGAATAAATACCCAACAGCAATGAAAATGGGACTGAGTGTGCATAAAATAGTGAAGAGGATATAAGTATGTCATGCGTTAGAGTAATATGAAAAAACATACTGCTATTCATGATGTTCTTCGTGTTTCACTGTTATAGTCATTACATTAGGGTTATCCTGCTGGCAGGTTGCCCTCAGTCGGCCTGAATTCCAAAGTCTTGGGTCCTACGTCGGTTACTGTCACCTCTTTCCTGACATCAGGTCATCAGGGGTATAAAAGATGCAGCCGATGCCATTTTCTTCAGTTTTTCTTGCTGCGTGGTGCCCGAGGCAGAAGCAGTTCGCAAGTGCTGGTCGGCTGACTCCTGAGATTTTCGTGTTCGAGTTTCAGATCTGAAGTCTTCATTAAAAGCTAAGTACCCCGTTGGGGAAACTCTTTTCTTGCTCCAGTCCGATGTCAGAAAAAGTTAATAATTGTATTTCTTGTGGGAAGCACATACCTCATAAGGACTTTCATTCTTACTGTATTGCTTGCCTAGGCCCTGACCACGACATTTCTAGTTGTCGGTTTTGTGCTAGATTTAACCAACGCACTATTAAATGTCGGTATGATTTTGCATTAAGCTATTTTGGGCAAAGATTTAATTATACAATGTCGTCGGATAGCCATCCGACTACTGGAGTTCACAAAAAACACAAAGAAAAAGACAGGCAACCCGATGTCCAAAACCGACGACAAAGCTTCTCCTAAGCAAGTTGCCGGTTTGCCAGTTCTCAGTGAGGTGCTTTCGCAGCCCCTGACACCCGCTACTTTAGAGTCACGGGCCACTACCGACTCCCACGTGGAGTCGGCCAGGCCACTGGAAACTCAAGGTATTGGAGCCTCGGAGATTAATCCCTCAGATGGGTCCGGAGCTGCTGAGCAGGCATTGGCTTCTGAGAGTGTATTCAGACCTAAACAATTATATATTAAACCGACATCAAAGGCAAAGACTAAAACACCTTTAAAGGCAAAGAAACAAGTTCATCAGCCACATGGACAGGCCTCCATGCCCAAAAAATAGATGCTCAAAATGGCCGAAGACTTAATTACCTTGATCAGGGGTTCCCATCCCCCTCCTGATAAGAGGCCTAGGCAAGAGACAGACTATGAATCTTCAGATCAGGTTTCCATTTCTTCTGATTCCTCTTCTGATCAGGAATGTTCTCTTCCCCCCTATGAGGATTCTGATGCTGAAGAATCAATTCCTTCAGCTTCTCCTCCTGAGGATTACTCTTTGGGGAAACCTTGCATACCATGAGGGATCAGAATCTAAGAAGAGGCTCAGAGACTTCCTTTTACTACCTCAACACAGGCCTCTAGCTATTCCACCTGTGTTAGACATAGTAGATGATGTGTTCTCAGAGTCTAGTCTAACCCCTGACTCCTTACCTCTAGCTCCTGTTAAGCCGGGCAGATACTACAGGGTCCCTGACTCTCATAAATTTATTTTCAAAAACCCTACTGCAGACCCAGAAACTATTTCTCAGGGTCCCAAAGGGGTCAAGGCTTCCACTGCAAAAAACCCTACCCCCTCTGACAGGGATTCTAGGGCACTGGATAGATGGGGAAAAAGATTTGCACATCTGCTACCTTGGCTATAAGGGCCTTAAATTGCCAGTTTCATATGCTCAAATATCAGCAATATATTACGACACTGCTTAAACAGAAAATGATGGTAAATTCTGAATGTGCAGAAAACAAAAAAATGCAGGATTTTTTGCATGCAGCTGAACAAGTTGGAAAGCATACTTTGCAATGTGGTTTTGATTCTCTGGAGGCCTCCTGCAGGGCCACTGTTACTGGTTCTGTCATCAGGAGGCATGCTTGGTTAAAGGAACAAAATCTGCCTGATCATGTTAAAGCCAAATTATTAGATGCTCCATTACAACATGATACCTTATTTGGTGTTAAGACAGAAGAGGTGTTAAAGAAAATGGAGGACAAAGCTAAATCTATGCAAACGGTCAAGGATTTCTTACAGATACAGCCACCTAGATTTAGCAGACACTGGCCTACAAAGAATTGGTCCTTTCCAGTCTCAGACAGACCTCAAAGGGGCAGATCCAGATGCCTTAGAGGCAGATCACAGCCGCAAGGTTCCTACAGGTCTAAGCAATGGGGTGCTTCTACCTCCAAAGGTGGAGAGGACAAATCACAACCATACAGGAAGCAGTCCCAATGACTTCCCCCTGCCTGCACCAAGCACTTATCTTCTGGCAGCACCCTTAGAGGGAAAACTAGCACTTTCTTCTCAAAATTGGCACATTATAACCCAGGACAAATGGCTTCTAGACATAGTGTCACAAGGCTACAAGTTTCACTTCCATACCCTGCCAAGGGCAAATGGTTGGCCAGACCTGCCAAAAAATCAATGGGCAGAGGCTCAAAAACATGTCGCAGCTCTCATGGACATGAGGGCTATTCAACAAGTACCACAGCAAGAGCAGGGACAAGGATTTTACTCTACTGTTCTTGGTACCCAGAAAGGACAAAGCATGGAGACCAATACTGGACCTATCTATTCTAAACACTTTCCTGGGATATACCAAAATTCAAGATGTTGATCTTGCAGCAGCTTCTGTCCATGCTGGGCAGCAAGGCTTGGCTCGTGACTTTAGACCTAAAAGAGGCATACCTGCATGTCCCAATCAGACAATCATGCAGAAGATACCTCAGATTCAAGGCTGGCTCAAAGCATTATCAATTCTCTGCACTGCCCTTTGGCTTATCTACTGAGCCCAGGGTCTTCACAAAGTGCCTGGCACCAGTAATTGCTTACTGCAGACAAAGAGGAATACAAATATATCCTTACTTGGACGACTGCCTCATACAAGCAGAAAACAAGGACAATCTACTACAGCATTTGATGTTTGTGAAAAGACTTTTAACATGCTTAGGGTACACAGTCAACAAAAAGAAATCAAAACTAGTACCCTCTCAAGAGATAATATTCTTGGGTGCAAGCTTAAATACAACTGCCCAGATGGCTTATCTCACTCCAGACAAACAAAGGCAACTGACTACCTATTTCAAGGAAATGGCAACAAAGGCCCAGTTATCTGCAAGAAAAATTCTGCAGGCTTTAGGCTTCATGGCATCCTGTATCTTACTAATTCCATATGCAAGACTGCATATGAGGAAAATTCAATGGTACCTAAAAAATGTCTGGACACAACATTGCCACAGCCTGGAAACAATGATTACTTTCATTCCCTGCCTGCAACAGGAGTTTCGATGGTGGGCAAAGGCCTGTCACCAAAACAAGGGACAGCCATTCTCACTACCCCCAGCCAGGCAGAGCCTAACGACAGATGCATCAGATTATGCCTGGGGGGGGGGCGCACATGGCAGGAAGAGGCATTCAGGGCACCTGGTCAACAAACTAAAAGCATCTACATATCAATCAAAAAGAGATGCTAGCTGTTCAAAATGCCCTGACAGCCTTCAAGGGCCTACTTCATCCGGGTCAACTACTGATAAAGACAGACAACACCACGGTCATGTGGTACATAAACAAGCAGGGGGGCACTCATTCTTACCCCCTTTGTAGACTAGCCATGGCTTTATGGGACACAACAGTGACCTACCAAGTTCATCTGCAGGCACAGTTCCTGCCAGGAAAAGAAAATACTCTGGCAGACGAACTAAGCAGAAACCTCCTGGATCCCCACGAATGGCACCTGGATCCACAAGTCTTCAGCATGATGACAAAGAAATGGGGACGCCCGGACATAGATCTATTTGCCCCCCCTCACAACAATCAACTAAAAAGATTCTGCACAAGGACATATCACAGACAAGCTTGAAACGTGGACGCCTTATCTTTCAACTGGACAAACCTATCGGCATATGCCTTTCCCCCAATGCCTCTCCTCCCCAAGGTACTCCTAAAGGTCAGACAGGAGAAACCAAAAATTATTCTGATTTCCCCAGACTGGCCACACCAGTACTGGTATCCGAGCTTAAGGAACTTGTCCCAATGCCCAGCTTGGACCTTACCTAAAACACCTCATCTACTGTCCCAGCAAAACAATCAGATTCTGCACAGCTAACTCAGGATCCTAAACCTGGCTGGATGGCGAATAATGTAGCCATACAAACCACACCTCTCAGTAAAGCTGTGATGGATGTCATTTTAGAAGACAGAAGGCCTAGTACTAGAAAATCCTATGCTGGGAAATGGAAGAGATTTTGTGCTTGGAACCAAGCTCAAGGAACTGATACAGCTGTACCAAATATTCCTCAGATTTTGCAATACTTAACTGAGATGCTGGACAAAGGCCTATCTTTTTCATCAATTAAAATCCATGCCTCTGCCATTTCGGCTCATTACAATACAGAGCCACCACGCTTTTCTCATCCTTCATTAAGGCAGTACCTCAGAGGAGCCAAAAACTTAAGGCCTCCAAGGAGAACGCCAATACCTACATGGGACCTCAATCATGTCTTGGAAAAACTCACCTTACCTCCTTTTGAGCCAGCTGCTACTGCAGATATAAAGTTCTTATCTTGGAAAACAGCTCTGCTCCTAGCAATAACTTCTGCAAGACGAGTTTCAGAGCTACAGGTTCTCATGGCTGTGGAACCCTTTATCATTTTTTATCCAGATAGGGTCTCCCTGAGAACAAACCCTACATTTATGCCTAAGGTGGTATCCAGTGTAGCCCTTAACCAAACTATTCATTTGCCAACTTTTTATCCAAATCCACAGAACAAGGGGGAGAAAATTCTGCATTCTTTGGACGTACACAGGTAACTTAGATTCTACTTGGACAAAACTAAAGTTTTCAGAAAAACAGAACAATTACTAGTGGCATATGCCACAGCATCACAAGGAAAGGCTATCTCCAAGCAGACTATTTCAAAATGGATAGGCCACTGCATTCATTTCTACTACTCATAGCATGGCAAACCAGTGCCTAAGGGCATTAGGCCACATTCAACCAGAACTGCAGCCACTTCTGCAGCCTTTCTCAGGGGAGTACCAACCAAAGACATTTTAGATGCTGCTACTTGGAGTTCAGTGCATACCTTTACAAGACATTACAATCTGCCTCTTTATTCTAAATCCAGGGCAGGCTTTGCCACTGCAGTTTTGCAGGGCCTCATAGCCGCTCCTAATGCTGTTTAGCTCCAGCCACCCAACCATAGCTTTGGGACTCAAGCCAAATGTAATGACTGCAACAGTGAAACATGAAGAACAGTTGTGTACACTTACCATAAATGTAGATGTTCGACTGTATTCACTGTTGCAGTCCAGGTTACCCACCCGCCACCCCCCTTATTTTTTCTGGAACTTATCTTTACTTCTCTAATCTATAAAACCTAGGTGGTGTATTTGCTTATAGATGAAGTTAAAACTTATTTGGGTGCATGTATGTTTTATTTACATATTTTTAGCCTACCCTTTTGGGGGCACTTGACATCTGGGGCAAGAAAAACTGAAGAAAATGGCATCGGCTGCATCTTTTATACCCCTGATGACCTGACGTCAGGGAAGAGGTGACAGCAACCAACGCAGGACCCAAGACTTTGGAATTCAAGCCAACTGAGGGCAACCTGCCAGCAGGATAACCCTAATGTAATGACTGCAACAGTGAATACACTTGAACATCTACATTTATGGTAAGTGTACACAACTGTACTTTCTTGCTCAGTGATAGTAACGCTGGAGTCTGTATGCTGTGTACGTGCATCTACCCAATTCCCTTTTAAAATTCCTAATTACTGAACAAAACTTATCCACATAAGTGAGAAGTACTAGCTGTTTCTGAGCCCATGAGCGTACGGTGATAGGTGGGTAACATTTGCGATATGCCTTACTGGAGTGTGTGTGTGTGTGTGTGTGTGTTATAAAGGATGTGGACATAAGAGAAGTAACTTATTGAGTATAGTTGTCAAGTCCCTATCATCGCCCTAAATTAAAGTATGTGCTGGTTAACAATAGACCATTCCTGAACATAAGTTGTCTGTCTGTTGATTGATTTATTGATGGGGTAAGGAGAATGGGCGGCTCACCCACAGATATGAAGTCCCATAATGCATTGTTACAGATCCAAAAACAAATGAAACAGAGTCCAAACTGGCCGAAATCTTTTATTATAAAACGTAAGCGCTTTTGGGTTAAAAAACCCTTCATCAGCCTAACTTCACTTAACTATTACAGTCTTTAAATATTAAAACAATTGTAAAAACAATCAATTACTTTCTATACTTAACCCGCCTTTTCTTTAAGGCTGATTTTAAAGGTACAGAGCTATTTAACCCAGGTGGGTTATCAGCAGCCAACTGTGTGATCCATCTTAATTCTGCATACTCTGTATCATTAACAATACCCCACCACACTTTTTTTCATTTGTGCAACATGCAGAACCATAAAAACAAACGTATGATCTGGAAAGCTAGAAACATGCTGATACAATGCATTATGTTTGTCCTTCTGTCTGATAGATGACAAGTCATGCAATATTCTTGTTTTCAACTTACAGTTAGTTTTTCCAACATAAAAACTCGGACATGACTTGCAGCATGCCAAGTAAACCACATTCTCTGTACGGCAATCTGCATAGAACTCAAATGTGTATTTTTTATTTTTAACAGGATGTATAAAATAATATAAACCATTCACATTTGAACATGCTTTGCAATGCCTACAGGGAAAAGTCCCTGTTCTCGTGTGTGCAGAGGAAACAGTGTTAGCCGCCTTCTTATTTTTTAACCAGGTTCTATGCATAACAAGTCTTTTATATTACTATTTCGCTTGAAGGTAAATCTAGGTTTCTCATCTAAAATATCCTTCAGGTGATTGTCACTTCTTAGTATCTTCCAGTTTTGCTTAATAATATCACATATCCCATACACATTGTTACTATAATGTAGCATTACCTTGGGTTTTTTGTCATACTTATTAGATGGCTTCAACTTATCTCCCTGCTGTTCTTTACTACCAGAAAACCATGGTCTAGAGGGGCGTGGCCAAGGATGAACACAGGATAGCAGCAGATTTCTTCAGCTCCACCAATTTCATTACACTGACAGGAATTAATTACTTAAAAAATAAATTTTTGAAGTAATTTTCTTTCTAAATACGTTTGTTTTATATAGTTCTTGAACTATATCTAAAAAAGAAAGGAAATCTTAACAATATTCCTGTCAGAAATCACTGTGGAAATTTTCCTGTCAGTTTATCAGTCTGAAATGAGTTCCAGTAAGACAAATTCTCAAGACTCCAGCATCAAGAAAGAACTTCAGTCTCTGATAATTATAATCCAGCAACTTACTGATAAAATGGATAAAATGGATACTAAAATAGACACCTTCATAGAAAAACTACAAAACAAATAGACCTGTTACATACAGACCTGCAACAACAGAAGATCCAGATGACAGGCATAGAAGAAGCTGTGAATGACATGGAAAATAGAATCCAAGAAGAGGAAATCAACATTGAGTTTCTGCTGAAACAAAATACACATTTACAAACAAAGCTGGATGACCTGGAAAATAGATCTAGGCGCAATAACATTAGGATTTTTGGACTGCCAGAAAATATTGAAGGTAACAATATTACTTCTTTTTTAACAACTTGGCTCTCTAAAACTTTAGACTTACCAGAAGCATTCTCTTTTGGTAACGAAAGAGCACATAGATCTATAGCTAATACTAACTCTAACAAAAAAATATCCTAGATCAGTTATAGTTAGATTTCTATCATCTTTTGATAAAGAGATGGTTCTTAAATCTGCTTGGGCTAAAGCTCCTGTTAAGATTAATGAGACAACTGTGCGTTTTGACAATGACTATTCTTCCATGGTAATAGCTAAAAGAAAAGTTTTTCTGCCACTAATAAGGGAGCTTAAAAAAGCACAGTTTAAAACATACCTTCTGTTTCCTGCCAAGCTTAAAATCTTCCTTCCTGATGGTCCTAAGGTTTTCGATGATTTAGACTCTGCTTTACTGTTTGTCAAAGAAAAAGAATTTTGGATAAAATAGAAGAAATGGAATGGGCTAGTTCTTCATTAAAGAGATTGGCAACTGAAGCTTCGTGGAAGACTTCAGAGAAGAAGAAGAGACTAAAAAACAAATGATTTGTTATATGTTTTTTTCTCTCTCTCATCATTTTAGTTCATTATTAATCTTTTGAATATAGTTCCTGCATTTCCAGAAAGCCACAAATATTTTGGAAAAGATTTAATCAAAGTTATTCTGTATGTGCAAAGAAATGTTTTGTTTCATAACCAGTCAAAATACCTGAAGATTTAATGGCAAGTTGTGATTCAATTTGTTTCTCTTTCTGAAAAGAAGTAAGGTTAGTAATTTGATACATTTTTTATCTTTACCTTTTTTTTCCTTCTCCTTTTATTATTTTCTTTGTTTAAACAATGACATTCTATTTAGATTATGTAGTGGGTAAAGGGTGGGGAGGGCAGGAGTGAACAGTAATGAAAATATCATTAATAGAATAATAACATATTTATTCCTTGTAAAAGTTTTTATAAGTTCTTCAAATGCTATTTCTAATTATACTTTCTTGATTATACTGCTTATGCTTGTTTGTAAATAATCTGTTATGCTTTAACTAATAATAATCAGAACTAAATAAGAGTAAATAATATGTTTTATTTTTAACTCTATTAATATAAACAGTAAGTAACATTCCATTGTATATACTTCTTACAGCTTTCTCTTACATTTTTTTATTTTTGCCTCACTCCCTTTTATTTTCTACTCTCTTTTTCTTTTCTTTATTAATATATAGAAATGCTTTTGATTGTGTGGGCACAGTGAATAATAGGATTTGTATGAAAATTGAGTTGGGAGAAGAATGTTGAGTTTTATTGCTTGTTGGTAATTTTGGGCTTAATTTCACTTACATAGAGGCTGTAATGATCTGTGGAATACATTGTGAAGATTTTGTCATGTTTAGATGCATTTACACTGCTAAATGAATGTTTGTCACTAGTTTTAAGTTTCCCGCCAAAATGTTAAGAGAGACAATCTGAGATGTGGGCTGTCTCATGCACAGTGTTCATGAGTTACTTCAGAAGCTTCAGCTCACAGAATTCTCACAGATAAACTGAAAGCAGTTAGTATAACCTTTGACATAGTTATCACACTGACACACCACAGATTCAGGAAAATACTCTATTCATAAAATATGTCAGTTATAATGTTTTGTTTCATAACCAGTCAAAATATCTGAAGATTTAATGGCAAGCTGTGATTCAATTTGTTTCTCTTTCTGAAAAGAAGTAAGAGGCTGTAATGGTCTGTGGAATACATTGTGAAGGTTTTGTCATGTTTACATACATTTACACTACTAAATGAATGTTTGTCACTAGTTTTTAATAAGTTTCCCGCCAAAACGTTGAGAGACAATCTGAGATGTGGGCTGTCTTCATGCACAGTGTCCATGAACTACTTCAAAAACTTCAACTTACAGAATTCTCACAGAGAAACTGAAAGTAGTTAGTATAACCTTTGACATAGTTATCACACTGACACACCACAGATTCAGGATAAATACTCTATTCATAAAATATGCCAGTTATAATGAGTCTAAATGATGTAGTTTCTTGTAGTAAGTAAATGTCTTATTTTAGAAGGCATAGAAAATGAAACATTTATTTAAATGTTTTTGAAAATTTACTTAACAGCAGCATAATAATCTGTGTTAAAAATTTGTGTTCCAAACATATACTTTACTATAACTCATTTAATTCATCTGATTGACAAGCATAAATAATCTTATAACTCTGTTCTGGAAGAAATGTCATGTGATATATTTTAAAGCAGTAGGTTAGCATGATTGTAAAATCTGGTTTCTAAAATGTGTTTGCTGTGCATTATTTTGTATAAAGCAGACAGATTTATTCTAGGGACAGCAAGTAGGATAGTGCTCAACAAAGACACAACTCAGTGAGATCAGATATATATATATATATATATATATGTGTGTGTGTGTGTGTGTGTGTGTGTATGTATGTGTATGTGTGAGTGTGATGGCTTTTTTTTTATATAATAATGCAAGTGTTTCTGAGAATCTGCATAACTATCCAATATGATTTATAATAATTTCTATGAATACAATATTTTACTCTATTGACAAAATGAATGTTTGTCACACGTTTTAATAAGTTTCCTGCCAAAATGTTAAGGGAGACAATCTGGGATGTGGGCTGTCTCATGCACAGTGTCCATGAACTACTTCAAAAGCTTCAACTCACAGAATTCTCACAGAGAAACTGAAAGCAGTTAGTATAACCTCTGACCTAGTTATCATACTGACACACCACAGATTCAGGAAAAATACTCTATTCATAAAATATGTCAGTTATAATGAGTTTAAATGATGTAGTTTCTTGTAGTAAGTAAATGTCTTATTTTAGAAGGCATAGAAAATGAAACATTTATTTAAATGTTTTTGAAAATCTACTTAACAGCAGCATAATAATCTGTGTTAAAACTTCTGTTCCAAACATATACTTTATTATAATTCATTTAATTCATCTGATTGACAAGCATAAACAATTTTATAATTCTATTCTGGAAGAAATGTCATGTGATATATTTTAAAGCAGTAGGTTAGCATGATTGTAAAATCTGGTTACTAAAATGTGTTTGCTGTGCATTATTTTCTATAAAGCAGACAGATTTATTCTAGGGACAGAAAGTAGGATAGTGCTCAACAAGGACATAACTCAGTGAGATCATATATATATATATATATATATATATATATATATATGTGTGTGTGTGTATGTGTATGTGTATGTGTGTGTGTATGTATGTGTGTCTGTGTGTATGTGTGTGATGGCTTTTTTTTTTTTTTTTAATAATGCAAGTGTTTCTGAGAATTTGCATAACTATGCAATATGATTTATAATAATTTTTATGAATACAATATTTTACTTTATTGACAATAATGAGTTTAAGTAAATGCTCATATACAAACAATTCAAGATTTTTTTTTTGGAAGCTGTTAATAGTAATCAGATGACAGAAAATAGATGCATCTTAATATATGTAATGTCTGAATCATATTAGCCAAAGTTTTTGATTTAAATGAATGTTAGAACCTAATTTTCTCTCCTCTTGATTTCTAACATCAAGATTATTTGAATGCTATTTGAATACAAGTGTTATATATTACATAGATCTATATAGTAGTATGAACAGTTTAAAAAAAAAAAGTTTATTTTAGTTTATATGATGCTGTTTTACCAAATGTGTAGTTTTGTCTTGATAGATAATTGAATTGAAAACTGTTAACCTCAGTTAAATATAACTAGTATTAAATTAATAAGGTGGTAGCTGAGGTACTGCTGCTTAGGGTAGCGGGTTAACTTGAGTAGTAAATACTACTCTAAGTTGGAGTTTTCAACTCCAGGCTGGATGCAAGGTTTAATCCTTACAATATTTTCACTTGTTCATTGTTATATGTATATAGTTTTGACATCCACAATATATTTTGTACACTCATTGTCACTACAAACAAAATTGAATCCTATACAAAATCTCATAAGAAATTTAATAAATACAGCTATATTTAAAGGTACACCTAAAAGAGGAGATGTAACATTATTTATCTTGTTATTTATTATTTCGATCATAAGATTCTTGAGTTTTAAAAATGCCAAATGACATCTTTAAAAGGAATTTCTTTAAACATTAATGGATTGAATAATCCGTGTAAAAGGGCAAGCCTAATAAGATACATTAATTTACACAAGGCCAATCTAGTCTTCCTGCAAGATCTCTTGAAAAAAGATATTGATAAACTAGCCACTAATAAGTATACAGTATTGGTTAGTTCAGAGCACACTCAGAAAAAAAGAGGAGTGGCTATTTTATGGAATAAAAGTATGCCCATTCCTAAAACCATTAAGTCTTATCAGGATGACAAAGGAATGTTTTGTATGGTTACAATACAAATTAATGGGATGACTTACACTTTAATTAATGTATATTGGATACCTGGAATTGGTATTAATACAGTGAAACATCATATTGATAAGATCATATCATTCTCTATAGGGGATATTATTTTAGCTGGTGATTTTAATTGTATACTACATGAAAGTGATACTACCACTATAAGGAAAAGAAGAATTACATCTAATGCAAAACATTTAAATGATTTTGCTAATTCTTATCATTTGAATGATATTAATAATCAGATTCAAAATCATTACCATACACCTTTTTTTCTAACAGATACAAAACTTATTCAAAAATAGATAGGGTCTTTATTTCTAACCAGATGGTAACAGATTTAATTAATTCCAAAATCATTTCATGTCCTATATCTGATCATAACTCAATTGTTTTGAATTCATGATAAAAATACTCATAATGTTCAGATCAAAAGGATACCAGCATACTTAACTCAGCTAAAAGACTATAAAGAATATATACTTTCAGAAGTACAACATTTTCTAGACATAAATAATACTCCTGAAGTCTCCATTGTCTATGTTTGGGATGCCTTAAAATCATATCTATATGGACAAAGTATCAGATGGTATAATAATAAAAGGAAATCTTGGGATAAGGAATTGTTAGATATTCAAAGTAAATTAGACTCTTATAAACATAATAATAAAGAAAATATTATGGACAAGAAAGTTATTGAAGAAATAAACAAACTAAATGAGAAATACAAAGAAATTTTAACTCATAAAGTTAAAATAACTTTAGAGAATATAAGTTTTGTCTTATTCAATAAGCCCCAAATACTTACATAGACTTAAAAATAAAACAAAAGATTGAATAAACAAAACCATATCAAAGAAATCTTTTCTCTAAGGAAAAAGAAGAATGTTTCTAGTATACCAGAAATACTGGATGAATTTAGAAATCACTTTCACAAGATTAACCATAACAACATTAACATGGAACCTAAAGATAAAATAAAGGAGTTTATAACCACAAACATGAATAAAAAGCTTAATAAACAACAGATTAAACTATTGGACAAGAGTATTTCATATACAGAAGTTATTACACAAATAAATAAGCTTAAATCAAACAAAGCACCGGGTAATGATGGTATTATACCAGAGATATATAAAATCCTTTCTAAAACTACATATTCATTAATACATAAGGTTTTATTTTGGCCCAAACTGAGTTAATAACCCCCATCTTGGCAATATACATTTATTTCACCAATTTTAAAACCTAATAAAGATCCAACTAGATGTTCTTCATATCGACCCATCTCATTACTTAATGTTGATTATAAAATGTTTATGAGTATTTTTGCTGATAGATTGAAGACAATTATCCCGGCATTATAGATATAGATCAGATGGGCTTCATTGTAAATAGAAATACTTTTGATAATATAAGAAGAACTTTAACATTAATTGATTTTGCAAATAGGAAAAAGAAAGATTTAACACTTATTAGTCTTGATATAGGTTCAGCATTTGATTCAGTAAGTTGGGACTATCTGTTTACCTTACTGAAATGCACAAACTTCTCTGATGCATTTGTAAATTTAATTGAGCATTTATACAAAGGAACGCTGGCTTATATTAAGGTAGGAACATATGTTTCACAAAAATACCCATTCTTAAAGGTACAAAGCAAGGATGTCCACTTTCTCCACTATTATTCACTTTAGTAATGGAGCCTTGGGCTAATTTGATTAGAAAAAGTACTGACATAGAGGGTTTTGAAATAGACGAAAATACAACATCAAAAATTCAACTTTTTGCAGATGATGTTCTAATTACATCAGCAGGATCTAATTCTTCTATGCAGTCTTTATTTGATAAAATGATGAATTTTAAAAGTATTTCTGGTTTAATATTCAATGAAGAAAAAACTAAAATACTACCTATATACACGAAAAAATATTCTCATTAGTGATTTTACTAAATATGTACCCAATTCAGGTCAGATAACTTGTTTAGGTATAATAGTATCTAAAGATATTAAATCTATTATATATAATAACTATAATACCTGTTTTCTTAATATACAAAATCTTTTTAATACCTGGAATAATATGTTTTTTACTATGGAGGAGAGACTTACAATTATTAAAATGATAATATTCCCCAAGATTTTATACTTAATACAATCAATAATACTTTCACCTACAAAAATAATTATCAAGAAACTGAATACACTAATGTTAAATTTCTTATGGGCACCTAATAGACCTAGGATTGCATTAAAGAAACATACTAATAGCTGGTCTCAAGGGGTATTTCTTTTCCAGACTTTAATTTATATATTATCTCTTCTATTATAAAAGTTATTACTTTATTAATAGATCAGTCATATATCAAAATGGAAAGATTATTGGGAGCTAATTAGTATGCACTTCATGAAAATCTCCTTAACACATAAAAATATGATTGTAAATAACTCCATGTTGTGGTTGCTAAAGGAATTTTGTACTTCACCTATTACACCTAAACATATGGTTTGTTACCCATTAAATATTATTATTAGTTATCGTAACTTTATATTCATGCACCCTAAGTATAGGGAATGGAATTTTATTGTATTCCTATAATGTATACTCAGGGTATGCTTATGTCATCTACTTCTGAAGGAGCTCATTTAGCTATAGATAATGATCTAAAGTACTGGTATCAGCTGATATCTGATAATAAAGTTAAAAATCTAGATTTCTTAAAACAAGAATTTGATCTAAGAGAAACTTGCTGGTTAGAGGTTCAGATCTTTAGACAACATCTCATTGATAGAATAGATCTAATGTCTATAACAGTTAAAGAATCTATTCCAACACTGATTGATTACTTGATATTAAATTTACAACATAAAGTTTCTGATAAAGGTAAACTTTCATACATACATAAAGTTATCAGACAAGAAACTTTTTACAGTGTAGATTCATACTGGAATTATTTCACTTCTATTAATGGGGACCCACCAACTCAACAAGATAAACAATATATATTGGAATCTGCTTATAGAACTACATCTTCCATTGTCTGGAGACTTTATACATGGAAATTTTTACATAGATCTTTTATACACCTTTGATGATGAATAAAATAAATAATAAAGATAATCTATGTAAGAGATGTAATGTAGAAATTAATGCTGACTGGGCTCATATGTTTTATGACTGTATGAAGTTGAAAGAATACTGGAAGTCAATTAATGAATTTTTGCAGGCTCTTTTTACAGATAATTTCATTATTTCTAAGTCTCTTATATTATTCAACACACCTGTACCTCAATGTGTTAAAAAGATTAAGCTTCCCTTGTTATGGTCTATCCTAGCAGTGGCCAGGAAAATAATAACTAGAAATTGGATTTCAGATACACCTCCTTCGTTCAATGAATTTAAAAATGTTATGAATATAATGTGCCATATGGAAATAAGCACAATTAGAATGAGAACAACTAGAAAAACATCATATTATATTGTATGGGATAATTTACAAAATTTGTTAAAAAAATTCTAATTTCAATAGCACGGTATTTTAGTTTAATTAATTGATCTGATTGTAGTGGATGTCTTTGTAAATACTTTAGTTGTTTTGTTGAATATTATAATAATACCTATTTGTAATTACTTGTATAAAATTGTTATGATATTTCTCTTATATGTTAAAACAATAAACCTGTTTTGAAAAAAAAAAAAGAAAGCCATGGTCTAGCCCTGGCTTCCCTGTTAGATATTATACTGTTCTTAGTTTTTTCAAAATTTTCCTTTGGGTACCCCTTTTCCTTAAGATGTTCATTTAACACATCAATTTCTTTGTGAAACTCATTATTGTCTGTGCACAGCTGAGAAAGTCTGTACCCTTGTCCTTGTATAATATTATGAAAAGTATGCCTGGGATGCATACTACGTGCATTCAAATAATGATTTCTCCAACATTGTTTCCTATGCAGGGTAGTATCTATCTTGCCAGTTACATTTTTATTTAGTGTGATGTCTAAAAAGGCTATAGTCTCATAGCTGTGCTCTACTGAAAACCTGATAAAATCTGTGGTTTTCTCCAGGTAGTCAACAAAATTTAACAGTTCATCACTGCCCTATGCCCACAACAAAAAAATATCATCAACAAATCTGGCAAAGTCTTCCATGGATGTTCACATTTAAAAATATATTTATCTTACCAGAAGGTTAACACTAGATTAGCATATGAGTTGGCACAGGGTATGCCCATGGCAACACCCTGTACCTGCCTGTAATGTGTTCCATTACAAAGAAAGATGTTATTTTCTAACAACAATGCTAGTGCTTCCAGGATTAAAATGTTGGTATTCTCATCATATATATTAACTGTATGCAGTACCTCTTTCACTTCCTTTTAACCCAAATTCATTTGTGATGACCGTGAACAGACTATTAACGTCCATGGTTACCATTAACACACTCTTCAAATCTGAAGTTTGGCAACCATCATACAATTTTGATAAGAACTGTGCAGTGTCTTTCAAAGTCCGAGGAAAATAAGCAAGCAGATTTTTCAACTTTGCTTCTACCCACATAGATAGATGTTCAGTAATCCATCCCCTCCCTGAAACTATGGGTCTCGTCAGTGAGGGTAGGGTATTTTTATGCATTTTTGGTAGTGCTTTAAAAATAGGAATTACTGGATGTTCAATGCTTAAAAATGTATACAAGTCATCATCTAACACTCCATTTATTCTTAAAGCCCTTAACTTCTTACCAACATTATATATATGTTGCTTGACCATCAAAGGTGAGATATTTCTATAAGTACTGATATCACTAGTTAGGGCATCCAAAGATTGTGTGTAAGCTGTGGTATCCATAACTGCAATGGCCCCACCCTTATCAGCTGGTTTGATAACCATTCTATCATCATTCATTAAATCTAGCAGTGCTTGCCTTTCAAAATAAGTTAAATTATTAAACCTGTATGTTGCATTAAAAAGATAAAGTCTTATTTCATCCTTACAAGTTTTTAAAAAAGTGTGAACTGTGGGGTGCATAGCTGGTACAAAAGTACTCAGATGTTTCATAACATTAGTATAATGGCTACAGAAATAGCAAGTACTTTAGTCTCGCATCTCCTTGCAGATATTTTCATCACATAGATGTTCTTCATCTCACATTGCTGCAGTCCTTACTTATGGGTAGTCCGCTGTCCTCGGTCGGCCCGAATACCAAAGTATTAGGCTGACGTCCGTCATGGGCGCACAGCCCTGACATCAGAGCGTCAGGGTATAAAAGCGCATGACCGACGTCATATCCTCAGTCTTTTTTGCCGCATGGTCCGATGCAGAAGCAGCGTTGCAAGTGCCGTTCAGCTTTCTGAAATTTTTCGTTTTCGGAGTTTCAGACATACCAAGTTGGGCTAAGTACCCGTTGAGCATTTTGTTTTTCTTGCCTCAGTTATTTACGGATGTCAGAAAAAGTGAATAATTGTATTTCTTGTGGGAAGGAGATACCGCATAGGGATTACCACTCGCTTTGTATCCCTTGCTTGGGACGAGCACGCGGCGTAGTTGGGTGTCGGTTTTGTGCTAGGTTTAATAAGCGCACTATTAAGAGAAAGCTAGATTGCGCTAGGTTAGTCTTTGGCAAGCGGTGTAATTATAATATGCCGTCGGGTCCTCCGGCGCTTCCAAGAAGCGTAAAGACAAATCTGTAAAGCCTAGGCAGGATGATTCGTCCATTTCGGACGCCGGTCCTTTAGAGACTGCAGTGGAACAGGTGGAGCCGGCTGAAGTCTCTGTTGAGTCTCAGGGGGAAACCTTGATTTTACAGGTTGTAGCCTCACAGGAGTCAGGTCAGGCTGAAGGGGCCTCTCAGGTTACTATTCTCCCTTCTTTGCCTAAGGGGGTTAGGCCTTCTGCTACTGTGTCTAGGGCTCCTTCTAAGGGCAGGTCTGTTTTGCCTTCTTCTGGAGTTAGTTCTGGTTCTTCAGGGTCTGTACCTAAGAAGCATATGCTTAAAATGGCAGAAGATTTGATTACTTTAATTAGAGGTTCCATGCCCCCTCCTGATAAGAGGCCCAGGGTAGAGCCAGAGTTGGAAAGTTTGGAGCAGGCCTCAGATGATTCTGAGTCTTCTGCTGAAGATATTCAAGATTTTCCCTCCTTATTCGGATTCCGATGCAGAGGATTCTACTCCTTCTGCTTCCCCTCCAGAGGATTTTTCATTTTCAGAAACCTTACACTCTATGAGGGAACATTTTAAGTGGGAAGGACAGGATTACTCAGATTCCAGAAAGAGGCTTAGAGAGTTCTTGTTTTTACCACAGCATAGACCCTTGGCTATTCCTCCTGTTTTGGATGTTGTTCAGGATGTTTTTTCGGAGGCCTCATTTAATCCAGATTCTATGCCTCCTGCACCAGTTAAACCGGACAGGTATTATAGGGTACCTGAGGCTCATAAATATCTATATAAGAGTCCTAGGGCGGACCCAGAAACTATTAGTCAGGGGCCTAAGGGTGTTAGGGCTTCTGTTGTAAAGAATCCGGTTCCTCTAGATAAGGAAGCTAGAGCTTTGGACAGATGGGGTAAGAAGGTGTACACCTCTTCTACTTTAGCAATGAGGGCTTTAAATTGCCAGTTTCATATGTTGAAATATCAGAATTTCCTCCTTTCTCAGCTAAAATCTAAAGTGGATGCTTTGGCAGAGGGCATAGAGTGTAAAGAATTGCAAGATTTGGTGCATGTTTCTGAACAGGTGGGGAAACATTCTTTGCAGTGTGGCTTTGATGCTTTGCAGGCTTCTTCTAGAGTGGCTGCCACTGGTTCAGTTCTTCGTAGGCATGCCTGGCTTAAGGATCAGAATTTATCTGAGCATGTTAAGTCTAGAATTCTGGATGCCCCTTTACAGTCCGAAGTTTTGTTTGGTCCTCCTGTGGAGTCTGTTTTGAAGAAAATGGAGGACAAGGCTAAGTCTATGCAGACTGCTAAAGATTTTTTGCAGGTTCAACCTCCTAAGTTTAGTAGAAATTGGCCTGCTAAGGGGTGGACGTACCCTTCTTCTGATTCCCATTCTAGGGGTAGATCTAGGCGTGGTAGGGGCAGAGCTCAGAGTACCTTTAGGCCTAGAACATGGAGTTCGCCTGTTCAATCTGCTGGTGAGGGTAGGGGCCAGTCCTTTCGTAAACAGGCCCAATGACCTGCATTTTCAGCTGCCAGATTCTTCTTGCCTGGCAGCTCCTTTGGGAGGAAAGCTAGCTCTCTTCAAGCAAAATTGGTTTTAATCACCCAAGACAAATGGGTGTTGGACATTATAAACAAAGGTTACAAGTTTTATTTCCATACATTGCCTCCTTTCAAAGGTATGCCAGACATTCCTCCTCGGCAAAGGATGGAGGCTCACAAACAGATTTCATTACTTCTTCACATGGGAGCTATACAGCCAGTACCTCCTTCAGAAGTGGGTCTAGGGTTTTACTTCCGCCTGTTTCTAGTACCAAAGAAAGGGAACACGTGGAGACCGATTTTGGATTTATCTCTCCTCAACACTTATTTGGACATTCCAAAGTTCAAAATGTTGACATTACAACAGCTTTTGCCTCTGCTGGGAAAAGATCACTGGATGGTAACTCTGGATCTAAAAGAGGCTTATCTTCATGTTCCTATCAGGCCCAGTTGCAGGAAGTACCTGCGTTTTCGAGCTGGAAATGTACATTATCAGTTCTCTGCATTGCCCTTTGGCTTATCTACTGCGCCCAGAGTGTTCACAAAGGTTCTGGCTCCAGTGATAGCCTTTTTCAGGATGGAAGGAATACAAATTTATCCTTATTTGGACGATTGCCTGATTATTGCACAAGACAAGGACGAGCTTCTTCAGCATCTACAGTATGTGATGGTAGTGTTAAGATGCCTAGGGTATTCTGTGAACGAAACAAAGTCCAGTCTAGTACCCTCTCAGGACATGTGCTTTCTGGGTGTGAGACTGAATACAGCTTCCCAGATGGCCTTTTTGACCCCGGACAAACAGAAAAGTCTTTCACTTTATTTCCATCAAATGTCTCTACAGTCCAGGCTGACTGCAAGGACAGTCCTTCAAGCCTTGGGGTTCATGGCATCTTGTATTCTGGTGCTTCCCAATGCCAAATTGCATATGAGGAAGCTTCAATGGTATCTCAAAAATCTATGGACACAACACTGCCAGGATCTAGACACTGTCTTTCAGATAATACCTTGCATTCAGAAGGAATTTTTGTGGTGGGCTCAGGAATGTCACCTAAACAAGGGACTCTCTGTGACCCGACCAGAGGCGAGTCAGATTCTAACGACGGATGCCTCGGACAAGGCTTGGGAGCACACCTCAATGGAAAATGGGTGCAAGACACGTGGCCTGCCAGACTTCAACATTTGCATATCAACTTGAAGGAGATGTTAGCAGTACAATTTGCATTGATGGCTTTCAAGGATTTACTTCACCCAGGGCAGGTGTTGATTCTAACAGACAACACAACTGTCATGTGGTACATCAACAAGCAAGGGGGAACTCATTCGTACCCTCTTTTCAGACAGGCGATGATTTTGTGGGAGACAGCTCTCAGTTACAACCTCAATCTTCAGGCAAGATTTCTACCAGGAGCACAGAACTCCTTAGCAGATGTATTGAGCAGACAAATAGTGGATCCTCACGAGTGGAAATTGGATCCTCAGGTATTTCAAAAGTTGACAGTGTCATGGGGAACTCCAGACATAGATCTGTTCGCTTCTCCACTAAATTACCAGTTGCCAAAGTTTTGCACAAAAAGGTTTCATCCCACAGCTTGGAAGGTGGACGCTCTGTCATTCAGTTGGAACAATCTTCATGTATATGCCTTTCCACCTCTACCTCTTCTGCCCAAGGTTCTCTTGAAGGCCAGACAAGACAAGCCGTCCATGATCCTGATAGCACCAGATTGGCCTCGACAACACTGGTACCCACTACTGAGGAGTTTGGTCCGAGAGCCTCCATGGCCTCTGCCTTTGATTCCACACCTTTTGTCTCAGGAGGGCAATCACTTTCTCAATGTCAGAATTCAGTCTCTGCATCTAACAGCCTGGCACATTCTGTTTTAGATTCTGGAGGTTCTCAGCTTCCACAACAAGTTTTGAATGTTATTTTGGAGGCCAGGAGGCCTAGTACAAGGAAAGTTTATGCTGATAAATGGAGGAGATTTTTATTTGGAGCAAAGGGAAGGACTTTGATGTTTCCAAGCCTAATTTGAGTGCTTCCTTACAATATCTTACTGAGTTATTAGACAAAGGTTTGTCCTTCTCCTCCATAAAGGTTCATGCTGCAGCCATTTCGGCTAATTATGACTGTGACCCTCCTTTATTCTCTCATCCTTTGTTTAAGCAGTTTCTCAGAGGGCAAAGAACATAAGACCCCACGAGAGCTCCTACTCCTGCTTGGGATCTCAATTTTGTGTTGGAAAAGCTTACTCTACAACCTTTTGAGCCTGCAGCTACTGCCGAGTTAAAGTATTTGTCATGGAAAACTGCTTTTTTGTTGGCCATTACTTCTGCAAGAAGGGTTTCTGAATTACAGGCCCTTATGGCAGTGGAGCCTTTCTTGATTTTTCATAAGGATAGGGTATCTTTGCACTAATCCTTCCTTTATGCCTAAAGTGGTTTCTAGTGTGGCCTTAAACCAAACTATTCATTTGCCTACTTTTTATGCAAATCCTCAAAATAAAGGGAGAAGATTTTGCATACTTTGGATATTCACAGGCAGTTGCGTTATTTGAGCAGAACCAAGGAGTTCAGACACTCTCAGCAGTTGTTTGTTTCTTTTGCTTTGGGTTCACAGGGTAGACCTGTTTCAAAACAAACTATTTCTAAATGGATTGGGTTTTGTATTTCTTTTTGTTTTTCCCATCATGGTAAGGAGATTCCGACTGGAATCAGACCTCATTCCACTAGAGCTACTGCAACTTCTACTGCCTTTCTAAGGGGGGTAGCTACAAAGGATATTTTGGAAGCAGCCACTTGGAGTTCAGTACATACTTTTTCTAAACATTACCACCTTCCTCTTTATTCTAAGTCTAGGGCTGGATTTGCCACTGCAATATTACAGGGCATTTTAGCTGCCCCTAATGCTTTATAATTTTGCCAACCTCCCTTTCCCGTTGCTTTGGGATTCTACCCATAAGTAAGGACTGCAGCAATGTAAGATGAAGAACATAGTACAGTTTTGTACCTACCATAAATGTAGATGTTCGAAGATCCACATTGCTGCAGTCCAATTTTTCCTCCCTCCTTCCCCTCTGTAGCTTAGCATGGTTATATGGTTTGGGTGATGGCTGTAGTTGGGCATATCTTTTGGGAAGGTACTCTGTTTTTTGGCTGTGGCCTTTCTTTTAGGGCCTTCTGACATCTGGGGCAAGAAAAGACTGAGGATATGACGTTGGTCATGCGCTTTTATACCCTGACGCTCTGATGTCAGGGCTGTGCGCCCATGACCGACGTCAGCCTAATACTTTGGTATTCGGGCCGACCGAGGACAGCGGACTACCCATAAGTAAGGACTGCAGCAATGTGGATCTTCGAACATCTACATTTATGGTAGGTACAAAACTGTACTTCTGTTTTTTTCTGAAATTAAATGTTTTTTTCAGTATATCCTTGACTTTTGCACAGTCATCATTTTTTTTATTTACCAGAAAACTACTGTTGCAGTTTTATACTTCAAATTATTCAAAAAATGCATATAGGTGCAAAACTTGTTTTATTAACTTTGTAAAGCAGATTGCAAAGTGTCCCATTTCAAATCTTATTTTTCTTTGTCCAGAACTCTTGAGCCAATAAGTTGAGCACTAAAATGTGCTGAATGCAAACAAGTAAGTCTGGAGCATTAACGTGTTCAGGAGGGTGGCCTAATGGTTAAGGTATTTGCCTTACAAACACAAGGTACAGGGTTTGAATCTCACAGGGGGGATAATTGGCTAGGCTTAAAATGGCTCGCAAGGGCAGTTAGCCTAGTACTAATCTATGAACCTATGAATCTATGAATAATTCGGAACCTCCCAAGTCCTTGTTGCTGTTGTTTCATCGGCAAGCGCTGTTATTGCAAAATGGCTTTGAGAACAGCAAACCAGCCTTACTTTATCTGTTGTGGGCATAGCCACTAGCTGATTTGCAGTAACACAAGCTAAACTTTTACAACATTTTAGCTATACATCTGCCCGTGTTTTCAGTGATCTACATTAAAATAAATAAACATTTTGTGCTACGCAAAATAGTGGACCCAGTTTACTAGAACAAATGGTGGGCACTTTAGTTGTGCATTCAGGAGGCAGGAGTCCCTAAATGAAACACAGGACAAGCACTCAATATTTGTTTTCATAAAGTCTTCAGTTTTGTTTGGCTTTATGCAAGCTGTCTTTCTTATAGTGTACTGAACGGGGATCACAAGCAGACAGGAAAAAAGTGAGTTAATGCTTTTAAACAACATTGGCTGAAAAGAAGATACGATAACATCCAGTGAGCATAAAACTGGGAAATCATAATATCTCAATATTGATTTATCTTTGAAGAAATTGACAGGGTAGAAAGTAGTAAACTCTTGAGTATAAAGGAATTTGAGAGGAACGCAAACCCAAGGATGCGTTCACACTGGGGACAAAAACAATACTGGAACTGTAGAATCACAGGATGTTCAAAGTAAAATGACACTGTGGGTGGGAATTTATGTGACATCATTAAAGTGTGTGTTACACTAGTCAGCTTAAACTTCGACCCATATTTTAAACACATCCATATTGTTTTAGTCCCCAGTGTGAACGCATCCTTGGGTTTGCGTTCCTCTCAAATTCCTTTATACTCAAGAGTTTACTACTTTATACCCTGTCAATTTCTGCAAAAATAAATAAATACTGAGATATTATGACTCCCCAGTTTTATGCTCACTGGATGTTCTCGTATCTTCTTTTCAGCCAATGTTGTTTAAAAGCATTAACTCACTTTTTTCCTGTCTGCTTGTGATCCCATTCAGTACACTATAAGAAAGACAGCTTGCATAAAGCCAAACAAAACTGAAGACTTTATGAAAATAAATATTGAGCGCTTGTCCTGTGTTTCATTTAGGGACTCCTGCCTCCTGAATGCACACCATTTGTTCTTGTAAACTGGGTCCACTATTTTGCGTAGCACAAAATGTTTATTTATTTCAACGTAGATCAATAAAAACATGGGCAGATGTATAGCTAAAATGCTGTAAAAGTTTAGTTTGTGTTACTGCAAATCAGCTAGTAGCTATGCCCACAGCAGGTAAAGTAAGGCTGGTTTACTGTTCTCAAAGCCATTTTGCAATAACAGCGCTTGCCGATGAAACAACAGCAATAAGGACTTGGGAGGGTCCAAATTATTATGAACACATTATTGCTCCAGACTTACTTGTTGGCATTCTGCACATTTTAGCGCTCAGCTTATTGGCTCAAGAGTTCTGGACAAAGAAAAATAAGATTTGAAATGGGACACTTTGCAATCTGCTTTACAAAGTTAATAAAACAAGTTTTGCACTTATATGCATTTTTTGAATAATTTGAAGTATAAAACTGCAACAGTAGTTTTCTAGTAAATAAAAAAATGATGACTGGGCAAAAGTCACGGATATACTGAAAAAAGCATTTAATTTCAGAAAAAAACAGAAACTGCGTGATGAAAATGTCTGCAAGGAGATGCGAGACTTAAGTACTTGCTATTTCTTTAAATTGCGCTTCTCCTACTTTTGCATTACACAAGCTTTTAGTATTTGTGTATTTTATTACAATTGCTGGTGAAGTTGTAGGTAAAAAATCATTAAAAGTTCAAATGGTACCAGTTCAGTGTTTTGCAAACAGCAGTTTGCAGCTATCTTCTTGTTTATGGTTTCCATAACTTTTAGTTATGTACTTACCATAACTTTAGATGTATGGGATCCATCTCGCCTACATTCTGTACTGATGGGTTCGGAGCCGATCCTCGGCTCCGACTCGGCACGCTATATTATAGAACGAAGTCTCTTATTGGCTGAGCTATCCCACATCCCAGGATGCACCACCACTGCTTCCCCAGATCTTGTTTGTCCGCACACATGCACACACACATAGACTGTTGATATAATATTGCCAGGTGTTTCAAGATGAAACAGCTAAACTCGAACCGTCCGGTCTCTTCTGATCTCCAAGGCAGGGGCAAGGAGGGTGGGTTATTAGGAATGTAGGCGAGAGGGATCCCATACATCTAAAGTTATGGTAAGTACATAACTAAAAGATGTTATGTGATCCTATCTCGCCTACATTCTGTACTGATGGGACAGCGTCCCTAGCACCTGATTCCTGGGTGGCTCACTGGAAAACACTCCTGAGAACTGTGGAACCGAAGGAAGCTCGCCCCCGAGATGCCACATCCAATTTGTAATGAGAAGTGAAGGTGTGAGGAGAAGACCACGTAGCCGCAGCACAAATGTCACTAATGGCAAGCTTAGCATGAAAAGCTGTTGAAGTAGCCATAGCCCTTGTAGAATGAGCTTTCACAGTGGTTGTAAGCTCTCTATTAGAAATGAAGTAAGTATGACTGATACAGTCTCTGATCCACTTGGCAATAGTGACTTTCGTGACGGCTTTGCCCAATTTATTGTCCGAAAAGGACACAAACAACTGATCTGTTTTCTGTGTTTGGTGCGTCCTATCCAAATAGAAGCGCAATTGTCTGTGAACATCCAAGGTGTGAAAGATGTATTCCGCTCTATTCGAGTACTTTGGGAAGAAAACTGGAAGTTCCAATGACTGTTGCACACAAAAACTAGAACAAACCTTAGGAACAAAGGATGGATTCGGTCTGAGGGATACTCTATCCTTGTGAAAAAACAGGTATGGTGGTTTGACACATAGGGCTTGAAGTTTCGAAACTCTTCTAGCTGATGTAATTGCAACTAAGAAAGCAGTCTTCCAAGAAAGAAATTTCAAGTCACAAGTTGCTACCGGTTCAAAGGGGGAAGAGGTCAAAGCACCTAACACAACATTAAGGTCCCACGGTGGAGCGGGATGAGATATCGGGGGCCGAAGCAGCCCAGCACCTTTCATGAAGGCTTTACACAACTTGTTGCTCATCAAAGGTGGTTCTATGCTCTCATGAAAATTGGAAATAGCTGCCAAATGAACCTTGATGGTAGAGAACGAAGAACCTTGATTGAACAGAGAAGCTAAAAACTTCAGAACCTCTGACACCGGGACAGTTATGGGATCTAATCCCCGGAGTTGGGCCCAAATAGCAAATCTCTTCCATTTGCTGTTATACATTTTCTTAGTAGAAGTCTTATGGGCCGAGGACAAGATATGTATGACTTCCGGGTCCAAAGCATGGTTCCTGACTATGGTCGGAAGAGGAGGAGCCAAGCTGTTAACCTCAACGAGTGGAGGGACTGATGAAGCTGTCCCGACTGATGGGTCAAGAGATCCAGAACTTGGTCCAGGAACCATGGACCGTCCAGTGCATATTTCCGAAGAAAGGGAAACCAAACTTGACGAGGCCAGTATGGGGCAACTAAAATCATTTTGCTCTCCAAGCGAATCGCCTTCTGGATCACCTTGGGAAGAAGGGGAACCGGTGGAAAGGCGTATAGCAGGCCGGTGGGCCAAGCTTGGACTAGGGCGTCCTTGGGAATCTCCCCCGGAACTGGGGTGAGAGAGAAGAACTGTTGGCATTTCGTGTTGAGGGGGGTTGCGAAAAGGTCGCAACAAGGAGTTCCCCATCTTCTGAAAATCTGAGTTGCCACTCTGTCGTTCAGAGACCACTCGTGAGGGGAGAGAATAGTTCTGCTCAGTCTGTCGGCTATCACATTGGATCTCCCAGGAATGTGTGTTGCTACCAGAAAACGTTTGGTTGCAATCGCCCAATCCCATACTTTCATGGCCTCTCTGCAAAGGGGGTAGGATCTGGTCCCTCCCTGCTTGTTCAGGTACCAGACTACTGACATGTTGTCGGACTGAATGGCAATCATGCCCGGAGGGAGGTAATCGTGTAGCGCTTGCAGAGATAGAAGCACCACCCTCATTTCTAGTATGTTGATGTGGAGGAGACTCTCGTCGGAATGCCACTTGCCCTGGACTGACCTGCCCAGGTAATGTCCCCCCCACCCCGTCTGGGAGGCGTCCGTAGTCAATGTGGCCACTGGAGGTGGTGGAACGAAGGGTCGCCCCTGATCCAGGTTGGAGGAAAGAAGCCACCAACGAAGGTCCTGTTTGCACGTCTCTGTGATCAGAATGAGGTGACTGAGAGGGAGATCCTGATAAGACCACTGGACTGACAGGAGCCACTGGAGAATCCTCATATGTAATCTTGCCAAGGGGACTAGGAGAACGGTGGCCGACATGGAACCTAACAGTTGTAGGACCATCCTGGCTGGGGCTCGGCATTTGAGAAGCAAGGCTCGAACTTAAGACTGTAATGTCTCTATCCTCTCTGTAGGAAGATAGACCCGCATTTGCTTTGAGTCCATCTCTACTCCGATAAACCGTATGCACTGAGATGGCAGCAACACAGACTTTGCCCAATTGAAGGTGATTCCTAGGGAGTTGCCTAGAGATATAGTGGCTGCTAGGTTTTGTAAGAGTAGACGCCTGGAGGTGGCAGTTAGGAGCCAGTCGTCTAGGTATGGAAACACCTGGAATCCTAGACTTCTCAGGTGAGCAGTCACCACCACCAAACATTTGGTGAACACCCTGGGGGCTGTGGTGAGACCAAAGGGCAGTGCACGGAACTGAAAATGACTGTCTCCCAGGCTGAAGCGCAAGTGTCTCCTGGACGCCTAATCTATCAGGATGTGATAATAGGCGTCCTTGAGATCTATGGAGCACATCCAAACACCTTTCTCCAGCAGCGGGAGAATGGATTGCAAGGTGACCATCCAGAACTTGGACTTCTTGACTGATCGATTTAGCTTGCTGAGATCCAAAATGGGCCTCAAGTCCCCGGTCTTTTCTGGCACCAAACAGAATCTTGAGTAAGTCCCTAATCCGGTCTGGCCTACGGGGACCGGTTGGATGAATCTTTTTTGAAGCAGCTTTGAGATTTCGATGGCTGCAAGATCCCGTTGACTGGGTGGTGGGTCCGGGATTTTTCGGGATGGTGGGGGGGTTTGAGAAAAGGGGATGGTGTAACCTCCGGCGATGATTCGGAGCACCCATCGGTCCTGAGTGATATTCTCCCAGGCCTTTAGGTGCTTCGAAAAACAACCCCTGACTGGCTCCGGAGCTGCACAGTCAGGCAATCCTTCAGGGATGCTGGAAGGTTGAGGAGCCACGAAAGGACTCGCGGTCTCCAGTGTTGCGGGGGCCTCCGCCGCCTCTGGGACGGCGTCTTCCTGAAAAATTTCCCCCTCCTCTGCCTCTAGAAGGGAGATCGCCCTGCTGTGAGGAGTAAGTCTTTTGAGATTTATGGAACCACATTTTCCCCCCTCTTCTAGCCTTGGGATAAGGCCTGGAGGGAGTGGAAAACCATGCCCCTACAGCAGTCAAAGTCTTACCCTCTTGTTCACAGCGAGTCAAGGTGTCCTTTACCTTGGGTCCAAACAAAGAGGACCCATCAAAGGGAGCGTCGGCAAAGGAAGACTTGAAGGCTTCCGCAAAATGACACAGGCGGAGCCAGGCTTGTCTCCGTAGAGCAACACCTGTTCCCGCCGCTCTACTCGCCCCCTCGGCTGCATATGAAATGAGCCTCATGGACGAGTTCGATATCGATGATAGGGTAGCCAACTGAGAACTAACCGTCTGGGCCAACTGCTCAGGTAGGTTACCAGAGAGGGTATCTGAAAGTTCCTTGACCAGATCCCTCTGAAGTCTGGTGAAGTGCGTCAGATAATTCAGAGACCTTAAAGTAAAGGCTGCTGAAGTAAGGGTGCGCTTCCCATACCGATCCATGCTCCTGGACTCTTTATTAGGAGGATGGACGGACGTCGAAGCCTCTGCCACATCTTGTTGGGTAGCAGATGCCACCACCAGGGCATCTACAGCCACACCTTTGGAGAGGAAATCCTTTTCGGGGGGGGGGCTGAAAGAAATTTATTAGGGCGAGCTGGCACCGGTTCCACAGAATCCGGGTGCTCCCACGCCCTTCGAGAGATCAAATCCAGAAGCTCATTAAAGGGCGGAGACACCCAGGAGGCGGAGGGCTGAGCCCCGAAGGCCTTGAGGAATACCGACTCCTCAGCGGAAGGGGGTTTGGACTGCCAGTCGCCTCGTTGCTTCAGGATTTCCAAAATGTCCGCAAAGGAGACATCATCCGAGGACGACTTGGGGGACCCCTCCGCATCATCGAGGTCGGTGTCCGAGGTGAGAGACTCATCAGGGGAGTCGACGTGCTTCCTCTTGCACTGTCTCTTCCTTGGAGGTTCCTCCGAAGACGCTTCGGAGGGACCTTCAGGAAGGGGGAAACCCCAATGGGGGTGACCTCAGGCCCCAGGGCTCTGCTGTCTTGAGACAGGGGGACTACTAAGGAACCAGTCTCCATGCCAAGGGAAGATGCCGGTGAGACGGTGGAGGTGGCCAAAGAAGATTTGGCCAAAGCACTCCTCATGGCCCTGAAGGCCGGACCCCCAGAGTCCTGGGAAGGTCCGACCCCCGAGGCCACAACAGTAGACGGCACTCCCGCAGCCGACGCACCGAGAGGGAGGCTCGGAACCGAAAACATCGGTCCCGAAGCATCACCCCCGGGGCCGACTGAGGAGGTCCATGTACCGAACTCCGACCCGAAGGTCGGGGTTGGAGTAAGGGTCGGAGCCGACCCGCAAACCTCCATCGGCTCCACCAGCACCGACTCCAACGGTGCCGAGGCTGTTGGAGGAGAAACCAAGACAACAGGGTGGGCAATCGGCTCCGGAGCCGACTGGGCTGGAGCCGAAACCAACTTTTGGAAGACTGGAGACTGAAACAGCCTTTGAAGTACCCTGTCAATGTCCGAATCCGACATCCTCGAAGACCGAGAAGAGATCGAACGGGTTCAAGTCGACTTCTCCACCAGTTCTGAAGGACTGGGGGACCGGCTGCGAATCGTCTCGATAAATATCGGTGCCGAGGGAGACTCCACAACCATTGCAATTTCCCTCGGAGCCGAAGTGGACTTCGGCACCGAAGGGGAAGAGTCTGAGCGGGCAACTCTCATCGGCTCCGAAGACAGTGGAGCCGATAAAGGTGACCCGCCTCTCGAAGCTCTAGCCGTCGGCTCCGAAGCCAGAGGAGTCGAGGCTGGAGGCATCGAGGCAGACCGTTCCGCCCTCGGCTCCGAAGTCCGTGGAGCCGATGGAGAAGCCTGCCGAGATTTCTTTGTGGCCGGTTCTGACGGGCTGGTCGGAGCAGACGATTTCTTTTTCTTCGAAGGTGAAGAGGAAGAAGATAAAGCCTCCTCAAAAGAAGGTGTAATAAGCCCTTTTAAAATCAATTTGTTTTTCCTCTCTTGGAGGACCCGGGAGGAAAAAGCGTGACAAATGCTGCATGACTCCTGAAGATGTTTAGGGCCTAAACAATACACACATAAAGAGTGATCGTCCGTTATGGACATTTTGTAACTGCATTTAGAGCATTTTTTGAACCCAGATGGTCTGTGCTCTTTAGACATGTTGACACACAATCACTACACAAAAAAGAAACTTTAGTCACAAAACTTTCTTAAAGATGATGAGAATTAGGGCAAGACCCCTCTAACATAAAACGGGATACTTGACCACTATAATACTACCACAAGACTCACACTAAGTATTTCAATCACGCGCGAGGGCAAGGCCCCTCTAACTTAAACGGGATCCTTTCCCTCAAATTAAAGATAAATTTTACCACAAAATTTAACTCAAACTCAGTCACACAACAACGATAGCTGTTAAAACAGCTTTTGGGTCGATTATCAAAAAATTCCTGACAGAAAATTCTTAAGAAATAAGCACTTAGCTCAGCCAAGTCAGAGACCACGTCTGTGCTTGTAAAGCAGCAAACGAGATCTGTGGAAGCAGTGGTGGTGCATCCTGGGATGTGGGATAGCTCTGCCAATAAGAGACTTCGTTCTATAGTATAGCGTGCCGAGTCGGAGCCGAGGATCGGCTCCGAACCCATCAGTACAGAATGTAGGCGAGATAGGATCACATAACATCAACAGTTACCAGCAAAATGGCAACAAGGAATTGCGAGTGTATTTTGCCTATAAGTAAGTGTGAAGCATTTTCTAACATCAACTTAATGTTTCCACCTATTTTTTATTACTATTAATGGCCTTTGACCTAATAAATAATAGGTCTAGCAACAGGAAACTACAAGAACACTGTAATACATTAAAAACAATTGCATATTGAAAAAGCAGGAGAATACTTCATTAAAGCAATCATTGAACACTTTCAGATCTTTACATACTTCATCTGACATGTAATGTAAGATGGCATGAAAGCACTCACTATTTGTTTTACTAAAATGTTCTCCTGCTTTTGGATTATACATGTCTTTTTAATGTAATGCATTTTTATCACAACTGCAGATGTAGCTATAGTTAATAAAGTTCATGAGTATTATTAGTGCTGTTTTCCAGCACTTAAGGTGTTGCAGCATATTCCTTCGTAGAAGCAAAGTTGGTAGTGCATTTGTATGATAACACCAGTGGCAGACTACTTAAATGCATATGCAGAACACCACTTATTTCTATATTCTGGGATGTAACTGCACAATGTTGCTTGTTTGGCATACCTCTGTCAACCTCTTAGCACAAAAAAATCTGGACAAAGCCTAAAATAATGGGTGAACAAAGGCCCAAAAATAGGGACATATTTTGAATATGTCTCTTGTAAACTTAAAAAGTTGCTAGACTAACAGGGTTTGTGCAAGCATGCATTTTCTGAAGGATAAGAAAAGGAAACCCATATGTATATCATTATTTAGTTACTTCAATCCTCAGTGATTTGCCAGAAAAACACATATTTTTCTGAGGAGTAGACCAAAAATAGGAGGCACAAATCTAGACAACCGGTGAAAATCTGGACAGTTGAGAGGTTTGCATTTGATAATGTACTCATTTGTCATGGGCTATGAACAGGGCGCAGTGACTGTATAATAACCTTGCCAGTAATTGAGTGTGTTTGCACTTAGAGTAGCCACCTTTTCAAATACACAGACTGGGTCATTTTTTAAATGGAAAGAATAGGCAGGACAAACCATATGCACAACCAGTGCAAAGCACACTACTTCACCTTTTTAACAAATAAAAGCTAATTCTTGCAAAGTTTGAGTTGTTTCTGTTTTTTCTGCTAATATTAAGATATTTTAGGTACAGATTGTTTTATACAACCAGTAGGGGAAACTTTGTAAATATGTATGTCCATAAATTATAAAGCCATTTGCTATTTTTGAGTCCTCTGCCAGGATGCAGTTGCCTAAATAAGGACTGTCCATAGTAAAAGAGAAACAGGCGTTAACCCTTGTTTACAGCTTGTGTTAAATGTAATAATTTTTACTATATTCCAGAAATATGAAGCAAGATTAATTTCAATGTGTTTTTGTTAATGCTCAAGTTTTAGTTATGAAATGGTACTTTTATTAACTATTAAAATTCACAGGAAATATTATGCAGTCTAATCTGCAGTAGAACAAGTTACATAAACTGGTGTAATACAGTTCTGTGTCTACAAACAGTGAATCTGCAGTTTCTCTTCTTGTCTGCTACTTTGTATATTAGTATATCCCTGATACTTCACTGGGAATATTTATACAATGTTTCTCTTTAAATAGTTGTCTAGCTCTAAAAATAAAGTCATGCTGTAAGTACAGTCATGTCAAGTTAGAAATGGTATATGCTTTGGTATAGTGCCTTCACGTTTTCAGAGTAAAGCCTCTGAATTTGGAATTGCATCTATTCTATAAAACATTTTCACCGTGTGTGTATGCGTATCACTGTGTGGGATGCCTCTGCAGGGTCAACTGCATTTATTTTAGAAAAAAAAATATCTTGTATGGCTGTATGTGTGTTTGTGGGGAGAGAATTTGTGTGTGTGTGTGTGTGTGTGTGTGTGTGTGTGTGTGTGTGTGTGTGTGTGTGTGTGTGTGTGTGTGTGTGTAAGGTCTGCCAGAGATGCTCACAAGTCAGCAGCTCACGATACACTTGCTCAAACGAGTGCTCTAACCCCCATTAGCTCAATCCCCTCTTCCTACATAACCCACCTCCCAACACCATATCCTACATAGCTCTGCCAAAACCTAAACTCTAAACTTAAAATGCCCACCCAATCCCCAACCTGACCCCTTGCTACCTTCCCCTAAACCACCTCTGCAGACTCCCAAAACCTAAAGTCTATGATCACTCTCTAAATTTATGAGTCCACTTACTTTGGACTAATTGATTAATTGAATATTTAATTGCTTTATTCAAGTATTTAAGGCATGTGACAGCTAACAAATTTGGATTCTGATGAAGTCTGGTATTAACAGAAGAAAGCGCGCTCAATCCCAGGTTGCTGTTTGTGTCTTTTATTGTTTAATAAATCTTCGTTTTTACTTACGAGTGGCTGGACTTTTGTGCAACAATACAGAGTTCTAGTGGATTTTCTGGCAAGTTGTAACACTTTAAGCTACAGGATATACCCTTTATGGTGAAGCCGGCGGTGGTTCGTTTTTTCACTGTTGGTGCTTTTTCATGTGAAGGAGTTGTGGTTGTGGTAATCTAGTTAAAACCTCCACTGCCATTTCACCTAAACACCTCCATGCTTCCACAAGATTGTCATCTGGACCAACAGCCTTTCCATTCTTCATCCTCTTCATAGCTATCCTTACTTCCTCCTTGCTAATCCACTGCACTTCATGATTCACTATCCACACATCATCCAACCTTCTCTCCCTCTCATTCTCTTCATTCATCAGCCCCTCAAAGTACTCTTTCCATCTCCTCAACACACTGTCCTCGCTTGTGAGTACATTTCCCTCATTATCCTTTATCACCCTTACCTGCTGCACATCTTTACTAGATCGGTCCCTCTGTCTAGCCAGTCAGTACAGGTCCTTTACTCCCTCCTTAGTGTCCAACCTTTCATACAACTCTTCATACGTCTTATCCTTAGCCTTCACCACCTCTCTCTTTGCCATGCACCTCATCTCCTTATACTCTTGACTACTTTCTTCATCTCTCTGACAATCCCACTTCTTCTTCGCCAACCTCTTTCTCTGTATACTCTCCTGTACTTCTTCATTCCACAACCAGGTCTCCTTGTCCTCCTTCCTCTTTCCAGATGTCACACCAAGCACCGTTTTAGCCATCTCTCTTACTAGCTCTGTTGTAGTTACTCAGCTATTCAGTAACTCTTCACTGCCACCCAGTGCCTGTCTTAACTCATCCCTGAACTCCACCTCACAATTAACCTTTTTCAATTTCCACCATTTGATCCTTGGTGCTGCCCTCACACTCATCCTCCTCTTTTTGATCACCAATGTCATCCTACAAACCACCATCCTATGCTAACTACACTTTCCCCTGCCAACACTTTACAGTCTCCAATCTCCTTCAGACTAGCCCTTCTACATAAGATGTAATCCACCTGTGTGCATCTTCTTCCACTCTTGTATGTCACCCTATGCTCATCCCTCTTGATAAAATACGTATTCACCACAGCCATGTCCATCCTTTTTGCAAAATCCACTACCATCTGACCTTCTGCATTCCTTTGCTTAACACCATACCTACCCATCACTTCCTCATCCCCTCTGTTCCCTTCGCCAACATGCCCATTGAAATCTGCTCCAATCATCAGTCTCTCACACTTGGGTACAGTCATCACCACTTCATTCACCTCACTCCATTTCAATCACTCCCTAAATCCAAAACTCCCTTCAAGCTCCCTAACCCTAAAACTCTCTTCCCATTTCCTAATCCTACGCTACCTCTCCTGCTCTATAATCCTAAAACCTCCCTCTCACTCCTCTATCTCCACAGCTGTTTGCCCAAAGTCATACTTCAGTTTGTGCTTGAACAGCACGCAAGCTGAGTTGCAAGGCACTCAAGTACCTAGCATCAAGACAGTAGTTTTCAAATGTTTGGGACTTCAGCACTTATAGCACCCATGTGTGTGTGTGTGTGTGTGTGTGTGTGTGTCTGTGTGTGCATTCATTAAAAAGCTTTATCGTAATCAAAAACATTTAAACAAGGCAAACTGTATCCATTGTTCACTAGTTCACTATAGTGTAAAATACTAAGAAGCAATCCTAAACTTTTTGAAAAAATCCCATGAATTAGCAATAGTCCTGTCTTCTCCACCTGTGCATATCACATGGACATAAATCATAGCGATGCAAGTTTTAATTTTTGTATTCTAACTTCATCAGTTTTCTTCCATTATATTATGAATTGTGCCACAACTAGGTCCACTTTTTATGGAAAGCTCTTAATGTTAGAACATACATCGTAGTTGAATGAAAAATTCTTCATCTCATTTCTTTGATTTCATTCTCATCCGTTGTTTGCTACGGCGATCATATGGAAGTACATGCATGTCTCACAAGAATGGTATTGAAACTGGTACTGGGAAACAAATTCAGAACACATTGCTTGAGTAGCAACATACGTGTTACAGTGAAACAGATTAGACAACTGCTTCTTTAAATATTCTATGTTTTTCAAGTAGATATCGACAAATTCATATAAGATTCATCGTTATTTGGTTTCTGCCTTATATAAGTGACACATGTTGGATTATTTTCTGCTTAAACTCTGAGCTTTGGCCAGCTAAGACCTACATGCAATCAATTGGACGTATAAGTGAATTTAAGTAAATCTTTATCTGCACTTTTTTCAAATAATACAGCATTTAAATTGATTTATTTGCGTTGCATTGAATACTATTTAGCAGGAAGTTGTGGCTCCGTTTTTTCAATTAATGCTTGTTAGAATTCCTGCAGAGCCAGTGATAAGTGGGGGTAGTTCACTTCATTGTTATTCGGTTTCTGCCTTATATAAGTGGTACATTTTGGATTATTTAATGCTTAAACTCTGAGCTTTGGCCAGCTAAGACCTACATGCAAACAACTGGACGTATAAGTGAATTTAAGTAAATCTTTATCTGCACTTTTTTCAAATAATGCAGCATTTAAATTGATTTATTTGTGGTGCATTGAATACTATCCAGCTGGAAGTTGTGGCTCTGGTTTTTCAGTTAATGCTCGTTGGAATTCCTGCATAGCCAGTGATAAGTGGGGGTACTTCACTTCATTGTTATTCGGTTTCTGCCTTATATAAGTTGTACATTTTGGATTATTTTCTGCTTAAACTCTGAGCTTTGGCCAGCTAAGACCTACATGCAAACAAATGGACGTATAAGTGAATGTAAGTAAATCGGGTGTCCAACCTTTTCAGTTGCAAGGGCCTCATTGAGTCAACAGAAATGGTCTCGGGGCCGCATGTAAAATATATCATTGCAAACGGCAAGTGAGAACAAAAAAAAAAACTGAAGAGCAAAAAAAAAAAAAAAAGGTGTCTCACGTAGACTGAAGAGCAAAAGACCCCAGGTACACGCGGACTAATACAAACTAAACTAAAGGATTCTGTGATAGGCTAGCTTCTGCACACACAAACTCTAAGTTACTTAATTAGGCAGTCCCATACACTTTCTATTGTTAGTCACATAGCAGCTTTATATTTAACTAATGTTATAATAATATGAGTTCACATACAACAACATATCTCATTAGTTTCTTCGAAACTTGCTCAGAGACATAAAGGTGTGTAGTTAGAATAGTGACCATTCACTCATCCAGTCACATAGCAGACTAATAGTCATATGATTTCACTGACAACACAGTGTGTATGAACAGAGTTTGTAACATCACCACTGTAGAAGTCTGCTTATTGCTATAATTATAATAAATACATTTGCAACATTAATAAAGGAACGTCTGGAAAAATCAAATGATGCTGGTGATACTCTGCTATATGCAACAGCTTTGTAACATTTAGCACTGCAATACACACACACACACACACACACACACACACACACACACACACACACACACACACACAATTCATACCAGTAATTCTTACATATTGCAGTCATTAAAACACAAGCTGAAGACGCTGAGGTTGTATTGCAGATTAAATAATTGTGCCAAACACAGTACCTGCAGCCAGTACTTGAAACAGCAATGTACTTGAGTGGTTCACTCAGAAACACAGCAGTATTCTGAAGGACTTTAAAAGAAAAAAAGCGCACAGTAGAATAGCATTCAAAATGCATTCAAAATGTATGTACTTTTATTGAGCTTTACCATTCATGCTTTATTGTTGCAAAGTAGACATTTATAAGCAGGGTGGTAGGTGCTTGGTTTATTTTAAAGCTCGTAAGAGGACTCTGAACTTCCCCCATACACAGACACACACACACACACACACACACACACACACACACACACACACACACACACATACCAAAGCAAATCTTGATTATTTATTGTTCTTGTGCTTTTGTTATTTAGTAAAATACACATTTCTTGATTGGTATCCTTCCACATTATCCTGACTCCATGTAAAATGAACACAAGTTTGTAGGTACATAACATTTTCAGAAACATTTGATCCTTCCTTGAAACAGGTCTAGGCATCCTTGTAGATTAGAGCAGTGTTGTGCCTTACAGTTACTAGTTAACACTAAGACTAATCTAACGACTTACCTGTTACTGCAGGAGATGTGTAGTGTAGTCAGTGTATATAAATAAAATAAATATTACAATCCCCCTCGCTCTCAGTTCTTTCTTCGCCGCAATCACAATGCTCTTCCTTCACCTGTTGATCATGAATATATCACGCGACACAAAAAAACGGCACTTTGGCGCATGCGCATACCAGCGGAAAGACGCTGGCATAAAAAAAAAGTGAAACAAGTAATGTGGCGCATGCGCATAAACGTTAAAGGACGCAAACAAAAAAAAAGTTTAATTTCTACTTTAAGGGGTACTTAACGGGTCGCGGGCCGCATGGAAGAGCTCTGAGGGCCGCATGCGGCCCGCGGGCCGTGGGTTGGACACACATTAGAGGCAGATCCCAGGCGCAGGTTCATACAGGTCAAAGCAATGGGGTGCTTCTACCTCCAAAAGTGGAGGAGACAAATCACAACCTTACAGGAAACAGTCCCAATGACTTCCCCCTGCCTGCATCAAGCACTTATTTCCTGGCAGCACCCTTAGGAGGAAAATTAGCACTTTTTTTCTCAAAATTGGCACATTATAACCCAGGACAAGTGGGTTCTAAATATCGTGTCACAAGGCTAAAAGTTCCATTTCCATACCCTGCCAAAGGCAAACGACTGGCCAGATCTGCCAAAAAATCAATGGGCAGAGGCACAAAAACAAGTCTCATCCCTCATGGACATGAGGGCCATTCAACAAGTATCAGAGCAAGAGCGGGGGCAAGGATTTTACTCAGGACTGTTCTTGGTGCCCAGAAAGGACAAGGCCTGGAGGCCAATACTGGACCTATCGATTCTGAACACATACCTGGATACACCAAAATTCAAAATGTTGACTTTGCAGCAGCTTCTGCCCATGCTGGGCAAGAACGCTTGGCTTGTAACTTTAGACCTAAAAGAGGCATACCTGCATGTCCCAATCAGACAAATATGCAGAAGATACCTCAGATTCAAGGTTGGCTCAATGCATTACCAATTCTCTGCACTGCCCTTTGGCTTATCTACTGCACCCAGGGTCTTTACAAAGTGCCTGGCACCAGTAATTGCATTCTGCAGACAAAGAGGAATACAAATATATCCTTACTTGGACAACTGTCTAATTCAAGCAGAGAACAAGGACATCCTTCTACAGCATCTGCCATTTGTGAAAAGACTTCTAACATGCCTAGGGTACACAGTCAACGAAAATAAAAACTAGTACCCTCTCAAGAGATAATATTCCTGGGTGCAAGCTTAAATACAACTGCCTAGATGGCTTATCTCACTCGAGACAAACAAAGGCAACTGACTACCTTTTTCAAAATGTTAGCAACAAAGGCCCAGTTATCTGCAAGAAAAATTCTGCAGGCTTTGGGCTTCATGGCATCCTGCATCCTATTAATTCCATATGCAAGACTGCATATGATGAAACTTCAATGGTACCTAAAAAGTGTTTGGACTCAACATTGCCACAGCCTGGAAACCATAATTACTCTCATTCCCTGCCTGCAACAGGAATTTCGATGGTGGGCAACGGCTTGTCACCAAAACAAGGGACAGCCATTCACATTACCCCCAGCCAGGCAGACACTAACAACGGATGCATCAGATTATGCCTGGGGGGCCCACATAGCAGGAAGATGCACTCAGGAAACAGGGACCTCAAACCAAATGCATCTACATATCAATCAAAAAGAGATGCTAGCTGTTCAAAATGCCTTCAAGGACCTACTTCATCCAAAACAGCTACTGATAAAGACAGGCAACACCACAGTCATGTGGTATATAAACAAGCAGGGGGGCACACATTCTTACCCCCTTTGCAGACTAGCCATGACTTCGTGGGACACAGCATTGACTTACCAAGTACATCTGCAGGCACAATTCCTGCCAGGACGGAAAAATACTCTGGCAGATGAACTAAGCAGAAACCTCATGGATCCCCACGAGTGGCAGCTGGATCCACAAGTCTTCAGCATGATAACAAGGAAATGGGGATGCCCAGGCATAGATCTATTTGCCTCCCCTCACAACTACCAACTAAAGAGATTCTGCACAATGATTTATCACAGACAAGCATGGAAAGGGGACGCCCTATCCTTCAGTTGGAAAAACCTATCAGTATATGCCTTTCCCTCTCTGTACCTCCTAAAGTTCAAACAGGAGAAGCCAAAGATGATACTGATTGCACCAGACTGGCCCCGCCAGCACTGGTACCCAATATTAAGGAGCTTGTCTCAATGCCCAGCTTGGACCTTACCTCAAGTACCGCATCTACTATCCCAGCAAAACAATCAGATCCTGCACAGCCAGCTCAGAACTTTAAACCTAGCAACACGGAGAATAATGTAGTCATACAAAACACACCTCTCAGCAAAGCTGTGATGGATGTTATTTTGGAAGCCAGAAGGCCTAGTACTAGAAAATCTTATGCTGGAAAATGGAAGAGATTCTGTGCTTGGAACCAGGCACAAGGAACAGATACAGCTGTGCCAAATATTCCTCAGATTTTACAATACTTAACTGAGATGCTGGACAAAGGCCTATCTTTCTCATTTATTAAAATTCATGCCTCTGCCATTTCAGCCCATTACAATGCAGAGCCACCAATCTTTTCTCATCCCTTATTAAAACAGTACCTCAGGGGAGCCAAAAATGTAAGGCCTCCAAGGAGATCACCAATGCCTGCATGGGACCTCAACTACGTCTTGGAAAAACTCACCCTGCCTCCTTTTGAGCCAGCTGCTACAGCGGATATAAAGTTTGTATCTTGGAAAACAGCTCTGCTCCTAGCAATAACTTCTGCAAGGTGAGTTTCAGAGCTACAGGCACTCATGGCTGTGGAGCCTTTTATCATTTTTTATCCGGACAGGGTCTCCCTGAGGACAAACCCAACATTTATGCCTAAAGTGGTGTCCAGTGTGGCTCTTAACCAAACCATTCATCTGCCAACTTTTTATCCAAATCCACAGAACAAGGGGGAAAGAATTCTGCATTCTTTGGACATACACAGACAGCTTATATTCTACTTGGACAGAACCAAAGTTTTCAGAAAGACAGAGCAATTACTAGTGGCATATGCTGCAGGATCACAAGGAAAGGCTATCTCAAAGCAGACTATATCAAAGTGGATAGGCCACTGCATTCATTTCTGCTACTTATACCATGGCAAACCAGTGCCTAAGGGCATTAGGCCACATTCCACCAGAGCTGCAGCCACTTCAGCAGCCTTTCTCAGGGGAGTACCAACCAAGGACATTTTAGAGGCAGCTACTTGGAGTACAGTGCACACCTTTACAGAGCACTATCATCTGCCACTCTACTCTAAATCCAGGGCAGGCTTTGCCACTGCAGTTCTGCAGGGTCTCATAGCCACTCCTAATGCTGTTTAGCTCCAGCCTCCCAACCATAGCTTTGGGAATCTACCCAAATGTAATGACTGCAACAGTGAAACATGAAGAACATAGTACACTTGTGTACACTTACCATAAATGTAGATGTTCAAGTGTATTCACTGTTGCAGTCCAGGTTACCCACCCGCCATCCCCCCCTTTCTTCTAATGAAACCTATCTTTCCTTCTCTGATTTATACAACCTGTGTGGTGTATTTGCTTTTGGATGATGGTAAAGTTTATATTGCTGTATGTAATTTTATATATAGATATAAATTTTGGCTACCCTTTTAGGGGGCATCTGACATCTGGGGCAAGAAAAAGTAAAGAAAATGGCATTGGCTGTTTCTTTTATACCCCTGACGAACTGATGTCAGGGAAGGGGCGACGACAGCCGACACAGGACCCAGGACTTTGGAATTCAGACCGACTGAGGGCAATCTGCCAGCAGGATTACCCAAATGTAATGACTGCAACAGTGAATACACTTGAACATCTACATTTATGGTAAGTGTACACAACTGTACTTTACTCGGTTTCTGCCTTATATAAGTGGTACATTTTGGATTATTTTCTGCTTAAACTCTGAGCTTTGGCCAGATAAGACCTACATGCAAACAACTGGAAGTATAAGTCAATTTAAGTAAATCTTTATCTGCACTTTTTTCAAATAATACAGCATTTAAATTGATTTATTTGTGCTGTATTGAATACTGTCTAGCTGGAAGTTATGGCTCTGTTTTTTTCAGTTAATGCTTGTTAGAATTCCTGCATAGCCAATGATAAGTGGGGGTAGTTCACTTGTTATTCAGTTTCTGCCTTATATAAGTGGTACATTTTGGATTATTTTCTACTTAAACTCTGAGCTTTGGCCAGCTACGACCTACATGCAATCAACTGGATGTATAAGTGAATTTAAGTAAATCTTTATCTGCACTTTTTTCAAATAATACAGCATTTAAATTTATTTTGTTTGTGTTACATTGAATACTATCCAGCTGGAAGTTGTGGCTCTCTTTTTTCAATTAATGCTTGTTAGAATTCCTGCATAGCCAGTGATAAGTGGGGGAAGTTCACTTCATTGTTATTCGGTTTCTGTCTTATATAAGTGATACATTTTGGAGTATTTTCTGCTTAAACTCTGAGCTTTGGCCAGCTAAAACCTATATGCAATCAACGGGACGTATAAGTGAATTTAAGTAAATCTTAATCTGCACTTTTTTCAGATAATACAGCATTTAAATTGATTTATTTGTGCTGAACTGACTACTATCTAGCTAGAAATCGTGGCTCTGTTTTTTCAGTTAATGCTTGCTACAATTCCTGCATAGCCAGTGATAAGTGGGGGTAGTTCAATTCATTGTTATTCGTTTTTTGCCTTATATAAATTGTACATTTTGGATTATTTACTGTTTAAACTCTGAGCTTTGTCCAGCTATGACCTACATGCAATCAACTGGACGTATAAGTGAATTTAAGTAAATTTTTATCTGTACTTTTTTTCAAATAATACAGCATTTAAATTGATTTATTTGTGTTGCATTGAATACTATCTAGCGGGAAATTGTGGCTCTGTTTTTTCAGTTAATGCTTGTTAGAATTCCTGCATAGCCAGTGATAAGTGGGGGTAGTTCACTTCACCTTTATTCTGTTTCTGTCTTATATAAGTGATACATTTTGGATTCTTTTCTGCTTAAACTCTGAGCTTTGGCCAGCTAAGACCTACATGCAATCAACTGGATGTATAAGTGAATTTAAGCAAATCTTTGTATGCACTTTTTTCAAATAGTACAGCACTTAAATTGATTTTGTTGCATTGAATACTATCTATCTGGAACTTGTGGCTCTGTTTTTTCAGTTAATGCTTGTTAGAATTTCTGCATAGCCAGTGATAAGTGGGGGTAGTTCACTTCACTGTTATTCTGTTTCTGTCTTATATAAGTGGCACATTTTGGATTATTTTCTGCTTAAACTCTGAGCTTTGGCCAGCTAAGACCTACATACAGTCAACTGGATGTATAAGTGAATTTAAGTAAATCTTTATCTGCAGTTTTTTAAAATAATACAGCATTTAAATTGATTTGTGTTGCATTGAATACTATCTAGCTGGCAGCTGTGGCTCTGTTTTTTCAGTTAATCCTTGCTTGAATTCCTGCATAGCCAGTGATAAGTGGGGGTAGTTCACATCACTGTTATTCGGTTTCTGCCTTATATAAGTGGAACATTTTGGATTATTTTCTGCGTAAACTCAGAGCTTTGGCCAACTAAGACCTACATGCAATCAACAGGACGTAGTATAAGTGAATTTAATTAAATCTTTATCTGCACTTTTTTCAAATAATAAAGCATTTAAATTGATTTATTTGTGCTGTATTGAATGCTATCTAGCTGGAAGTTGTGGCTCTGTTTTTTCAGTTAATGCTTGTTAGAATTCCTGCATAGCCAGTGATAATTGGGGGTAATTCATTTTATTGTTACTTGGTTTCTGCTTAAATAAGTGGTACATTTTGGGTTATTTTTTGCTTAAACTTTGAGCTTTGGCCAGCTAGGACCTACATGCAATCAACTGGATGTATAAGTGAATTTAAGTAAATCTTTATCTGCACTTTTTTCAAATAATACAGCATTTAAATTGATTTATTTGTGTTGCATTAAATACTATCTAGCTGGAAGTTCTGGCTCTGTTTTTTCAGTTAATGCTTGTTAGAATTCCTGCATAGTCAGTGATAAGTGAGGGTAGTTCACTTCATTGATATTCGGTTTCTGCCTTATGTTAAGTGGTACATTTTGGATTATTTTCTGCTTAAACTCTGAGCTTTTGCCAGCTAAGACCTACATGCAATCAACTAGATGTATACGTAAATCTTTATCTGCACTTTTTTCAAATAATACAGCATTTAAATTGATTTATTTGTGTTGCATTGAATACTATCTAGCTGGAAGTCGTGGCTCTGTTTTTTTCAGTTTATGCTTGTTAAAATTCCTGCATAGCCAATGATAAGTGGGGGTAGTTCACTTCATTCTTATTCGGTTTCTGCCTTATATAAGTGGCACATTTTGGATTTTTTTCTGTTTAAACTCTGAGCTTTGGCCAGCTAAGACCTACATGCGATAAACTGGATGTATAAGTGAATGTAAGTAAATCTTTATCTGCACTTTTTTCAAATAATGCAGCATTTAAATTGATTTATTTGTGGTGCATTGAATACTATCCCTCTGGAAGTTGTGGCTCTGGTTTTTCAGTTAATGTTTGTTGGAATTCCTGCATAGCCAGTGATAAGTGGGGGTACTTCACTTCATTGTTATTCAGTTTCTGCCTTATATAAGTTGTACATTTTGGATTATTTTCTGCTTAAACTCTGAGCTTTGGCCAGCTAAGACCTACATGCAAACAAATGGATGTATAAGTGAATTTAAGTAAATCGGGTGTCCAACCTTTTCAGTTGCAAGGGCCGCATTGAGTCAACAGAAATGGTCTCGGGGCCGCATGTAAAATATATCATTGCAAACGGCAAGTGAGGACAAAAAAAAAAAAAGGGGTCTCTCACGTAGACTGAAGAGCAAAAGACCCCAGGTACACGCGGACTAATACAAACTAAACTAAAGGATTCTGTGATAGGCTAGCTGTCTGCACACACAAACTCTAAGTTACTTAACTAGGCAGTCCCATACACTTTCTATTGTCAGTCACATAGCAGCTTTATATTTAACTAATGTTATAATAATATGAGTTCACATACAACAACATATCTCATTAGTTTCTTCGAAACTTGCTCAGAGACATAAAGGTGTGTAGTTAGAATAGTGACCATTCACTCATCCAGTCACATAGCAGACTAATAGTCATATGATTTCACTGACAACACAGTGTGTATGAACAGAGTTTGTAACATCACCACTGTACAAGTCTGCTTATTGCTATAATTATAATAAATACATTTGCAACATTAATAAAGGAACGTCTGGAAAAATCAAATGATGCTGGTGATACTCTGCTATATGCAACAGCTTTGTAACATTTAGCACTGCAATACACACACACACACACACACACACACACACACAATTCATACCAGTAATTCTTACATATTGCAGTCATTAAAACACAAGCTGAAGACGCTGAGGTTGTATTGCAGATTAAATAATTGTGCCAAACACAGTACCTGCAGCCAGTACTTGCTTTTTTTCTATCTTTCTAGCACTGCATGCCATTATATTTACTTTTAATGTTGCACAAACATTGTTGGCAGTTTCTCCGTATTTGGCATGTGTTGTAAATATTTTTTTCTCAGAAGTAACTGTGATAACTGTAAATGTGAGTATCCAACCCTATCTACAGGAAACAGCAATGTACTTGAGTGGTTCACTCAGGAACACAGCAGTATTCTGAAGGACTTTAAAAGAAAAAAGCACACAGTAGAATAGCATTCAAAATGTATGTACTTTTATTGAGCTTTACCATTCATGCTTCATTGTTGCAAAGTAGACATTTATAAGCAGGTTGGTAGGTGCTTGGTTTATTTTAAAGCTTGTAAGAGGACTCTGAACTTCCCCCATACACATACATTTACACACACACACACACACACACACACACACACACACACACACACACACACACAACAAAGCAAATCTTGATTATTTATTGTTCTTGTGCTTCTGTTATTTAGTAAAATACACATTTCTTGATTGGTATCCTTCCACATTATCCTGACTCCATATAAAATGAACACAAGTTTGTAGGTACATAACATTTTCAGAAACATTTGATCCTTCCTTGAAACAGGTCTAGGCATCCTTGTAGATTAGAGCAGTGTTGTGCCTTACAGTTACTAGTTAACACTAAGACTAATCTAACGACTTACCTGTTACTGCAGGAGATGTGTAGTGTAGTCAGTGTATATAAATAAAATAAATTTTACAATCCCCCTCGCTCTCAGTTCTTTCTTCGCCGCAATCACAATGCCCTTCCTTCACCTGTTGATCATGAATATATCACGCGATGCAAAAAAACGGCGCTTTGGCGCATGCGAATACCAGCGGAAAGACGCTGGCATAAAAAAAAGTGAAACAAGTAATGTGGCGCATGCGCATAAACGTTAAAGGACGCGAACGAAAAAAAAAGTTTAATTTCTACTTTAAGGGGTACTTAACGGGTCACGGGCCGCATGGAAGAGCTCTGAGGGCCGCATGCGGGCCGCGGGTTGGACACACATGCTTAGAGGCAGATCCCAGGCGCAGGTTCATACAGGTCAAAGCAATGGGGTGCTTCTACCTCCAAAAGTGGAGGAGACAAATCACAACCTTACAGGAAACAGTCCCAATGACTTCCCCCTGCCTGCATCAAGCACTTATTTCCTGGCAGCACCCTTAGGAGGAAAATTAGCACTTTTTTTCTCAAAATTGGCACATTATAACCCAGGACAAGTGGGTTCTAAATATCGTGTCACAAGGCTAAAAGTTCCATTTCCATACCCTGCCAAAGGCAAACGACTGGCCAGATCTGCCAAAAAATCAATGGGCAGAGGCACAAAAACAAGTCTCATCCCTCATGGACATGAGGGCCATTCAACAAGTATCAGAGCAAGAGCGGGGGCAAGGATTTTACTCAGGACTGTTCTTGGTGCCCAGAAAGGACAAGGCCTGGAGGCCAATACTGGACCTATCGATTCTGAACACATACCTGGATACACCAAAATTCAAAATGTTGACTTTGCAGCTTCTGCCCATGCTGGGCAAGAACGCTTGGCTTGTAACTTTAGACCTAAAAGAGGCATACCTGCATGTCCCAATCAGACAAATATGCAGAAGATACCTCAGATTCAAGGTTGGCTCAATGCATTACCAATTCTCTGCACTGCCCTTTGGCTTATCTACTGCACCCAGGGTCTTTACAAAGTGCCTGGCACCAGTAATTGCATTCTGCAGACAAAGAGGAATACAAATATATCCTTACTTGGACAACTGTCTAATTCAAGCAGAGAACAAGGACATCCTTCTACAGCATCTGCCGTTTGTGAAAAGACTTCTAACATGCCTAGGGTACACAGTCAACGAAAATAAAAACTAGTACCCTCTCAAGAGATAATATTCCTGGGTGCAAGCTTAAATACAACTGCCCAGATGGCTTATCTCACTCCAGACAAACAAAGGCAACTGACTACCTTTTTCAAAATGTTAGCAACAAAGGCCCAGTTATCTGCAAGAAAAATTCTGCAGGCTTTGGGCTTCATGGCATCCTGCATCCTGTTAATTCCATATGCAAGACTGCATATGATGAAACTTCAATGGTACCTAAAAAGTGTTGGACTCAACATTGCCACAGCCTGGAAACCATAATTACTCTCATTCCCTGCCTGCAACAGGAGTTGCGATGGTGGGCAAAGGCTTGTCACCAAAACAAGGGACAGCCATTCACATTACCCCCAGCCAGGCAGACACTAACAACGGATGCATCAGATTATGCCTGGGGGGCCCACATAGCAGGAAGATGCACTCAGGAAGCAGGGACCTCAAACCAAATGCATCTACATATCAATCAAAAAGAGATGCTAGCTGTTCAAAATGCCTTCAAGGACCTACTTCATTCAAAACAGCTACTGATGAAGACAGGCAACACCACAGTCATGTGGTATATAAACAAACAGGGGGGCACACATTCTTACCCCCTTTGCAGACTAGCCATGACTTCGTGGGACACAGCATTGACTTACCAAGTACATCTGCAGGCACAATTCCTGCCAGGAAGGAAAAATACTCTGGCAGATGAACTAAGCAGAAACCTCATGGATCCCCATGAGTGGCAGCTGGATCCACAAGTCTTCAGCATGATAACAAGGAAATGGGGATGCCCAGGCATAGATCTATTTGCCTACCCTCACAACTACCAACTAAAGAGATTCTGCACAAGGATTTATCACAGACAAGCATGGAAAGGGGACGCCCTATCCTTCAGTTGGAAAAACCTATCAGTATATGCCTTTCCCTCTCTGTACCTCCTAAAGTTCAAACAGGAGAAGCCAAAGATGATACTGATTGCACCAGACTGGCCCCGCCAGCACTGGTACCCAATATTAAGGAGCTTGTCTCAATGCCCAGCTTGGACCTTACCTCAAGTACCGCATCTACTATCCCAGCAAAACAATCAGATCCTGCACAGCCAGCTCAGAACTTTAAACCTAGCAACATGGAGAATAATGTAGTCATACAAAACACACCTCTCAGCAAAGCTGTGATGGATGTTATTTTGGAAGCCAGAAGGCCTAGTACTAGAAAATCTTATGCTGGAAAATGGAAGGGATTCTGTGCTTGGAACCAGGCACAAGGAACAGATACAGCTGTGCCAAATATTCCTCAGATTTTACAATACTTAACTGAGATGCTGGACAAAGGCCTATCTTTCTCATTTATTAAAATTCATGCCTCTGCCATTTCAGCCCATTACAATGCAGAACCACCAATCTTTTCTCATCCCTTATTAAAACAGTACCTCAGGGGAGCCAAAAATGTAAGGCCTCCAAGGAGATCACCAATGCCTGCATGGGACCTCAACTACGTCTTGGAAAAACTCACCCTGCCTCCTTTTGAGCCAGCTGCTACAGCGGATATAAAGTTTGTATCTTGGAAAACAGCTCTGCTCCTAGCAATAACTTCTGCAAGGTGAGTTTCAGAGCTACAGGCACTCATGGCTGTGGAGCCTTTTATCATTTTTTATCCGGACAGGGTCTCCCTGAGGACAAACCCAACATTTATGCCTAAAGTGGTGTCCAGTGTGGCTCTTAACCAAACCATTCATCTGCCAACTTTTATCCAAATCCACAGAACAAGGGGGAAAGAATTCTGCATTCTTTGGACATACACAGACAGCTTATATTCTACTTGGACAGAACCAAAGTTTTCAGAAAGACAGAGCAATTACTAGTGGCATATGCTGCAGGATCACAAGGAAAGGCTATCTCAAAGCAGACTATATCAAAGTGGATAGGCCACTGCATTTATTTCTGCTACTTATACCATGGCAAACTAGTGCCTAAGGGCATTAGGCCACATTCCACCAGAGCTGCAGCCACTTCAGCAGCCTTTCTCAGGGGAGTACCAACCAAGGACATTTTAGAGGCAGCTACTTGGAGTACAGTGAACACCTTTACAGAGCACTATCATCTGCCACTCTACTCTAAATCCAGGGCAGGCTTTGCCACTGCAGTTCTGCAGGGTCTCATAGCCACTCCTAATGCTGTTTAGCTCCAGCCTCCCAACCATAGCTTTGGGAATCTACCAAAATGTAATGACTGCAACAGTGAAACATGAAGAACATAGTACACTTGTGTACACTTACCATAAATGTAGATGTTCAAGTGTATTCACTGTTGCAGTCCAGGTTACCCACCCGCCATCCCCCCTTTTCTTCTGATGAAACCTATCTTTCCTTCTCTGATTTATACAATCTGTGTGGTGTATTTGCTTTTGGATGATGGTAAAGTTTATATTGCTGTATGTAATTTTATATATAGATATAAATTTTGGCTACCCTTTTAGGGGGCACCTGACATCTGGGGCAAGAAAAAGTAAAGAAAATGGCATTGGCTGATGTTCTTCATCTCACATTGCTGCAGTCCTTACATATGGGTAGTCCGCTGTCCTCGGTCGGCCCGAATACCAAAGTATTAGGCTGACGTCGGTCAAGGCGCTTAAAACTGACATCAGGACGTCAGGGTACAAAAGCGCATGACCGACGTCATTTCCTCAGTCTTTTTTGCCGCATGGTCCGATGCAGAAGCAGCGTTGCAAGTGCCGTTCGGCGTTCTGAAATTTTTCGAATTCGGAGTTTCAGACCGAATCCAAGTTGGCTAAGTACCCCGTTGGGAATATTTTGTTTTTTTCTTGCCTCAGTGTTTTACCGGATGTCAGAAAAAGTGAATAACTGTATTTCTTGTGGGAAACAGATACCGCATGGGATTATCATTCTTTGTGTATTCCTTGTTTGGGGCCTGAGCACGACGTTGTTGGGTGTCGCTTTTGTGCTAGGTTCAATAAACGCACTATTAAGCGAAGGTTAGATTGTGCTAGGCTGGTCTTTGGGAAGCGGCGTCCGCTTCTGCGAAGAAGCGCAAAGACAAAGCAGTTAAACCCAGGCAAGATGAGTCGTCCATTCCGGACGCCGGTTCTTTACAGGCTTCAGTGGAACCGGTGGTTCTGACGGAGACTTCTCTGGAGTCTCAGGGGGAGACTTTGATTTTGCAGGAGGTGGTCTCTCAGGAGGCAGGTCAGGCTGAAGGGGCTTCTCAAGTTACTGTACTCCCCTCCCTTCCTAGGGTGGTTAGGCCTTCTCCTTCTGTTTCCAAGGCTTCTCCCAGAGGCAGGCCAGTTTTAGCTTCTGTTGGTGTCACTCCTAGTTCAGCAGGGTCTGTGCCTAAGAAGCATATGCTTAAAATGGCAGAAGATTTGATTACTTTGATTAGAGGTTCTTTGCCCCCTCCTGATAAGAGGCCTAGGGTGGAGCCAGAGTTGGGAAGTTTTGAACAGGCTTCGGATGTTTCAGAGTCTTCAGCTGAAGACTTGCAGGAGTACTCTCCTTATTCTGATTCTGATGCAGATGATTCCACTCCTTCTGCTTCTCCTCCAGAGGATTTTTCTTTTTCAGAGACACTTCATTCTATGAGGGAACATTTTAAGTGGGAAGGTCAGGACTTCTCTGATTCTCGGAAAAGGCTTAGGGAATTTTTGCTGTTACCCCAGCATAGGCCCTTGGCTATACCCCCTGTTCTGGATGTTGTGGAAGATGTGTTTGCAGAGGCTTCACTTAATCCTGATTCTCTGCCTCCTGCTTCTGTTAAACCGGATAGGTATTACAGGGTGCCTGAGGCTCATAAATATCTTTATAAGAGTCCTAGGGCGGACCCAGAAACTATTAGTCAGGGACCTAAGGGTGTCAAGGCCTCTGTTGTAAAAAAATCCAGTTCCTCTAGATAAAGAAGCCAGAGCTTTGGATAGATGGGGAAAGAAGGTCTATACATCTTCTACCTTAGCTATGAGGGCTTTGAATTGCCAGTTTCATATGTTGAAATATCAAAACTTTCTTCTTTCTCAATTGAAGTCTAAGGTGGATGCTCTGGCGGAAGGCATTGAGTGTAAAGAATTACAAGATTTGGTGCATGTCTCTGAACAGGTGGGTAAGCATTCATTACAGTGTGGTTTTGATGCTGTGCAGGCCTCGTCTAGGGTGGCTGCCACTGGCTCAGTTCTTCGCAGGCACGCCTGGCTGAAGGATCAGAATTTATCTGACCACATTAAGACAAAGATTTTGGATGCTCCTTTGCAGTCTGATGTGTTGTTTGGTTCACCTGTGGAGTCAGTCTTGAAGAAAATGGAAGACAAGGCTAAGTCTATGCAGGCTGTTAAAGATTTTTTGCAAGTTCAGCCTCCGAAGTTTAGTAGGAATTGGCCTGCTAAAGGGTGGACGTATCCTTCTTATGATTCTCAGTCTAGGGGTAGATCTAGACGTGGTAGGGGCAGAGCTCAGAGTTCTTTCAGACCTAGAACAGGGAGTTCACCTGCACAATCTTCGGGTGAGGGCAGGGACCAGTCCTTTCGTAAACAGGCCCAATGACCTACTTTTTCAGCTGCCAGATCCTTCTTGCCTGGCAGCACCTTTGGGAGGAAGGTTAGCACTCTTCAAGGAAAATTGGATGTTGATTACCCAAGACAAATGGGTATTGGATATCATACACCAAGGTTACAAGTTTTATTTCCATACCTTGCCTCCTTTCAAAGGCATGCCGGACGTTCCTCCTCAGCAAAGACTAGAGGCTCACAAACAAATTTCTCTACTACTTCAAATAGGGGCCATACAACCGGTCCCTCTGCCAGAAGTGGGCCTAGGATTTTATTCTCGCCTGTTTCTAGTACCAAAGAAAGGAAACACGTGGAGACCAATTTTGGATTTATCTATCCTCAACACATATCTGGACATTCCCAAGTTCAAAATGTTGACGTTACAACAGCTTTTACCTCTGCTGGGCAAAGATCACTGGATGGTGACTCTGGATCTCAAGGAGGCTTACCTTCATGTTCCTATCAGGCCCAGTTGCAGGAAGTATTTGCGTTTTCGGGCTGGGACTTCACATTATCAGTTCTCTGCATTGCCCTTTGGCTTATCTACTGCCCAGAGTGTTCACGAAGGTTCTGGCTCCAGTGGTAGCTTTCTTCAGGCTAAGAGGAATACAAATCTATCCTTATTTGGACGATTGCCTGATTCTGGCTCAAGAAAAGGACGAACTTCTTCATCATTTACAGTATGTGATGGCAGTGTTAAGATGCCTGGGGTATTCTGTGAACGAAATAAAGTCCAGTCTAGTACCCTCTCAGGACATGTGCTTTCTGGGTGTGAGACTGAATACAGCATCCCAGATGGCCTTTTGACCCCGGACAAACAAAAGAATCTTTCTCTTTACTTCCACCAATTGTCTCGTCAGTCCAGGCTGACTGCAAGGACAGTCCTTCAAGCCTTGGGGTTCATGGCATCTTGTATTCTGGTACTTCCCAATGCCAAACTGCATATGAGGAAGTTACAATGGTATCTCAAGAATGTATGGACACAGCACTGCCAAGATTTGGACACTGTCATTCAGATAATACCTTGCATTCAAAAGGAATTTTTGTGGTGGGCTCAGGAATGTCACCTAAACAAGGGACTCTCTGTGACCCGGCCAGAGGCGAGTCAGATTTTAACGACAGATGCCTCAGACAAAGCTTGGGGAGCTCATCTAAATGGAAAATGGGTACAAGACACGTGGCCTGCCAGACTTCAACATCTACATATCAACTTGAAGGAGATGTTAGCAGTCCAATTTGCATTGATAGCTTTCAAGGATTTACTTCTTCCAGGGCAGGTGTTGATTCAAACAGACAACACAACTGTCATGTGGTACATCAACAAGCAAGGGGAACATTCTTATCCTCTATGCAGACAAGCAATGATTTTGTGGGAGACTGCTCTCAGTTTACAGCTAAATCTTCAGGCAAGGTTTCTGCCAGGAGCACAGAACTCCTTAGCAGATGTGTTGAGCAGACAAATTATGGATCCCCACGAGTGGAAATTGGATCCTCATGTATTTCAGAGATTGACAGTGTTATGGGGAACTCCAGACATAGATCTGTTCGCTTCTCCACTAAATTACCAGCTGCCAAAGTTTTGCACAAAAGGTTTCATCCCACAGCTTGGAAAGTGGATGCTCTCTCATTCAATTGGAGCAATCTTCACGTGTATGCCTTTCCACCTCTGCCTCTCCTCCCAAAGGTACTCCTGAAGGTCAGACAGGACAAGCCAAACATGATTTTAATAGCTCCAGATTGGCCTCGACAGCACTGGTACCCATTACTGAGAAGTCTGGTACGGGAGCCTCCATGGCCTTTGCCTTCGATTCCTCACCTGCTGTCTCAGGAGAACAGTCATTTACTCAATGTCAAACTTCATTCTCTACATCTGACAGCCTGGCATATTCTGTTTTAAACCCTGGAGGGTCTCAGCTTCCACAACAAGTTTTGAATGTTATTTTGGAGGCCAGAAGGCCTAGTACAAGGAAAGTTTATGCAGATAAATGGAGGAGATTTTTATTTTGGAGTACAGCAAAGGACTTTGATGTTTCTAAACCTAATTTAAGTGTTGCTTCAATACCTTACTGAGTTATTGGACAAAGGTTTGTCCTTCTCCTCTATAAAGGTTCATGCTGCAGCAATTTCTGCTCACTATGACTGTGACCCACCATTATTTTCTCAGCCTTTGTTTAAGCAATTCCTTAGAGGGCAAAGAATATAAGACCCCCACGAGAGCTCCTACTCCTGCCTGGGATCTCAATTTTGTGTTGGAGAAACTCACTCTACAACCTTTTGAGCCTGCAGCATCTGCAGAGTTGAAATATTTATCATGGAAGACTGCTTTTTTGTTGGCCATTACCTCTGAGAAGGGTTTCTGAATTACAGGCCCTTATGGCAGTTGAGCCTTTCTTAATTTTCCACAAGGATAGGGTGTCTTTCGCACTAACCCTTCTTTTATGCCTAAAGTGGTTTCTAGTGTGGCTTTAAACCAAACTATTCATTTGCCTACTTTTTATGCAAACCCCCAAAATAAAGGGGAAAGGATTTTGCACACTTTGGATATACACAGACAGTTGCGATATTATTTGAGCAGAACTAAAGGGTTCAGGCAGTCTCAGCAGTTGTTTGTTTCTTTTGCTTTGGGTTCTCAGGGCAAACCTGTTTCAAAACAAACTATTTCTAAGTGGATTGGTTTTTGTATTGCTTTCTGTTATTCCCATCATGGTAAGGAGATTCCAGCTGGGATTAGGCCTCATTCCACTAGGGCTACTTCCACTTCTACAGCTTTTTTAAGGGGGGTGGCTACTAAAGATATTTTGGAAGCAGCTACTTGGAGTTCAGTGCATACTTTCTCTAAGCATTACCACCTTCCACTTTACTCTAAATCTAGGGCTGGATTTGCCACTGCAATTTTACAGGGCATTTTGGCAGCTCCCAATGCTTTATAGTTTTGCCATCCTCCCTTACCTCTGCTTTGGGATTCTACCCATATGTAAGGACTGCAGCAATGTGAGATGAAGAACATAGTACAGTTTTGTACCTACCATAAATGTAGATGTTCGAAGATCCACATTGCTGCAGTCCAATTTACCCTCCCTCCTTCCCCTCTGTTGTTGAAGGTGGTGGTGTGGTTTGTGTTGTACATATTGTAAATATGTTTAGTGCACGGGTGGCTGGTTAGTTTTTGCTGGTTTTTGGCTTTGGCCTTTCTTGTTAGGGCCTTCTGACATCTGGGGCAAGAAAAGACTGAGGAAATGACGTTGGTCATGCGCTTTTGTACCCTGACGTCCTGATGTCAGTTTTAAGCGCCTTGACCGACGTCAGCCTAATACTTTGGTATTCGGGCCGACCGAGGACAGCGGACTACCCATATGTAAGGACTGCAGCAATGTGGATCTTCGAACATCTACATTTATGGTAGGTACAAAACTGTACTTTTCTTTTATACCCCTGACGAACTGATGTCAGGGAAGGGGCGACGACAGCCGACGCAGGACCCAGGACTTTGGAATTCAGGCCAACTGAGGGCAATCTGCCAGCAGGATTACCCAAATGTAATGACTGCAACAGTGAATACACTTGAACATCTACATTTATGGTAAGTGTACACAACTGTACTTTACTCGGTTTCTGCCTTATATAAGTGGTACATTTTGGATTATTTTCTGCTTAAACTCTGAACTTTGGCCAGATAAGACCTACATGCAATCAACTGGAAGTATAAGTCAATTTAAGTAAATCTTTATCTGCACTTTTTTCAAATAATACAGCATTTAAATTGATTTATTTGTGCTGTATTGAATACTGTCTAGCTGGAAGTTATGGCTCTGTTTTTTTCAGTTAATGCTTGTTAGAATTCCTGCATAGCCAATGATAAGTGGGGGTAGTTCACTTGTTATTCAGTTTCTGCCTTATATAAGTGGTACATTTTGGATTATTTTCTACTTAAACTCTGAGCTTTGGCCAACTACGACCTACATGCAATCAACTGGATGTATAAGTGAATTTAAGTAAATCTTTATCTGCACTTTTTTCAAATAATACAGCATTTAAATTTATTTTGTTTGTGTTACATTGAATACTATCCAGCTGGAAGTTGTGGCTCTCTTTTTTCAATTAATGCTTGTTAGAATTCCTGCATAGCCAGTGATAAGTGGGGGAAGTTCACTTCATTGTTATTCGGTTTCTGTCTTATATATGTGATACATTTTGGAGTATTTTCTGCTTAAACTCTGAGCTTTGGCCAGCTGAAACCTATATGCAATCAACGGGACGTATAAGTGAATTTAAGTAAATCTTAATCTGCACTTTTTTCAGATAATACAGCATTTAAATTGATTTATTTGTGCTGAACTGACTACTATCTAGCTGGAAATTGTGGCTCTGTTTTTTTCAGTTAATGCTTGCTACAATTCCTGCATAGCCAGTGATAAGTGGGGGTAGTTCAATTCATTGTTATTCGTTTTTTGCCTTATATAAATTGTACATTTTGGATTATTTTCTGCTTAAACTCTGAGCTTTGGCCAGCTAAGACTTACATGCAATCAACTGGACGTATAAGTGAATTTAAGAAAATATTTATCTGCACTTTTTTCAAATAATGGAGTATTTAAATTGATTTATTTGTGTTGCATTGAATACTGTCTAGCTGGAAGTTGTGGCTCTGTTTTTGCAGTTAATGTTTGTTAGAATTCCTGAATAGCCAATGATGAGTGGGGGTAGTTCACTTCATTGTCATTCAGTTTCTGCCTTATATAAGTGGTATATTTTGGACTATTTTCTGCTTAAACTCTGAGCTTTGGCCAGCTAAGACCTACATGCAATCAACTGGATGTATAAGTGAATTTAAGTTAATCTTTATATGCACTTTTTTCAAATAGTACAGCATTTAAATTGATTTTGTTGCATTGAATACTATCTGGAACTTGTGGCTCTGTTTTTTCAGTTAATGCTTGTTAGAATTCCTGCATAGCCAGTGATAAGTGGGGTTAGTTCACTTCACTGTTATTCTGTTTCTGTCTTATATAAGTGGCACATTTTGGATTATTTTCTGCTTAAACTCTGAGCTTTGGCCAGCTAAGACCTACATACAGTCAAACTGGATGTATAAGTGAATTTAAGTAAATCTCTATCTGCACTTTTTTTAAATAATACAGCATTTAAATTGATTTGTGTTGCATTGAATACTATCTAGCTGGCAGCTGTGGCTCTGTTTTTTCAGTTAATCCTTGCTTGAATTCTTGCATAGCCAGTGATAAGTGGGGGTAGTTCACAACACTGTTATTCGGTTTCTGCCTTATATAAGTGGAACATTTTGGATTATTTTCTGCGTAAACTCAGAGCTTTGGCCAACTAAGACCTACATGCAATCAACAGGACGTAGTATAAGTGAATTTAATTAAATCTTTATCTGCACTTTTTTCAAATAATAAAGCATTTAAATTGATTTATTTGTGCTGTATTGAATGCTATCTAGCTGGAAGTTGTGGCTCTGTTTTTTCAGTTAATGCTTGTTAGAATTCCTGCATAGCCAGTGATAATTGGGGGTAATTCATTTTATTGTTACTTGGTTTCTGCTTAAATAAGTGGTACATTTTGGATTATTTTTTGCTTAAACTTTGAGCTTTGGCCAGCTAGGACCTACATGCAATCAACTGGATGTATAAGTGAATTTAAGTAAATCTTTATCTGCACTTTTTTAAATAATACAGCATTTAAATTGATTTATTTGTGTTGCATTGAATACTATCTAGCTGGAAGTCATGGCTCTGTTTTTTTTCAGTTAATGCTTGTTAAAATTCCTGCATAGCCAATGATAAGTGGGGGTAGTTCACTTCATTCTTATTCGGTTTCTGCCTTATATAAGTGGCACATTTTGGATTATTTTCTGTTTAAACTCTGAGCTTTGGCCAGATAAGACCTACATGCGATAAACTGGATGTATAAGTGAATGTAAGTAAATCTTTATCTGCACTTTTTTCAAATACTACAGCATTTAAATTGATTTATTTGTGTTGCATTGAATACAATCTAGATGGAAGTTGTGGTTCTGTTTTGTCAGTTAATGCTTGTTAGAATTCCTGCATAGCCAGTGATAAGTGGGGGTAGTTCACTTCATTGTTATTCGGTTTCTGCCTTATATAAGTGGTACATTTTGGATTATTTTCTGCTTAAATTCTGAGCTTTGGCCAGCTAAGACCTACATGCAATCAACTGGACGTATACGTGAATTTAAGTAAATCTTTATCTGCACTTTTTTTTCAAATAATACAGCATTTAAATTGATTTATTTGTGTTGCATTGAATACTATCTATATGGAAGCTGTGGCTTTTTTTTCAGTTAATGCTTGTTAGAATTCCTGCATAGCCAGTGATAAGTGGGGGTAGTTCATTTCATTGTTATTCCGTTTCTGCCTTATATAAGTGGTAAATTTTGAATTATTTTCTGCTTAAACTCTGAGCTTTGGCCAACTAAGACCTACATGCAATCAACTGGACGCATAAGTGAATTTAAGTAACTCTTTGTCTGCACTTTTTTCAAATAATACAGCATTTTAAATTGATTTCTTCTGCGGTGGTGCAGCGGTAGCGTTGTTGCCTCACAGCAAGAGGTTCTCCCGTTCAATTCTCGGCTGGAGTGCGGTGAGTGCCTTCTGTGTGGAGTCTGCAAGTCCTCCCCGTGGTTGGGTGGGCGTTCCAAAAACATGCGTAAGTGGGCATGTCTTCGCTGAAGGTTCAACGTCGAGCTGGCACCTCGACATTCCTGAAAATCTACTGCAATCATTAGCAGACCGGAGCTCCGCTTTGGCGACCCTAACCTGGAAAAGCCAAAAGGCAACAACAACAACATCATTTAAATTGATTTATTTGTGTTGCATTGAATACAATCTAGCTAGAAGTTGTGGCTCTGTTTTTTCAGTTAATGCTTGTTAGAATTCCTGCACAGCAAGAGATAAGTGGGGTAGTTCACTTCATTGTTACTCGGTTTCTGCCTTATGTAAGCGGTACATTTTCTGCTTAAACTCTGAGCTTTGGCCAGCTAAGACCTACATGCAATCAACTGGATGTATAAGTGAATTTAAGTAAATCTTTATCTACACTTTTTTCAAATAATACAGCATTTAAATTTATTTATTTGTGTTGCTTTAAATACTATCTAGCTGGAAGTTTTGGCTCTGCTTTTTCAGTTAATGCTTGTTAGAATTCCTGCATAGCCAGTGATAAGTGGGGGTAGTTCACTTTATTGTTATTTGGTTTCTGCCTAATGTAAGTGGTACATTTTCGATTATTTTTTGCTTAAACTCTCAGCTTTGGCCAGTTAAGACCTACATGCAATGAACTGGATGTATAAGTGAATTTAAGTAAATGTTTATCTGCACTTTTTTCAAATAATACAGCATTTAAATTGATTTATTTGTGTTGCATTGAATACTATCTAGCTGGAAGTTGTGGCTCTGTTTTTTTAGTTAATGCTTGTTAGAATTCCTGCATAGCCAGTAATAAGTGGGGGTAGTTCACTTCATTGTTATTCCATTTCTGATTAATTTCTGCTTAAACACTGAGCTTTGGCCAGTTAAGACCTAAATGCAATCGACTGGATGTATACGTTAATTTAAGTAAATCTTTATCTGCACTTTTTTTCAAATAATACAGCATTTAAATTGATTTATTTGTGTTGCATTGAATACTATCTAGCTGAAGTTGTGGCTCTGTTTTTTCAGTTAATGCTTGTTAGAATTCCTGCATAGCCGGTGATAAGTGGGGGTAGTTCACTTCATTGTTATTCAGTTTCTGCCTTATATAAGTGGTACATTTTGGATTATTTTCTGTTTAAACTATTTGACCAGCTAAGACCTACATGCAATCAACTAGACGTATAACTGATTTTAAGTAAATCTTTATATGCACTTTTTTCAAATAATACAGCATTTAAATTGATTTATTTCTGTTGCAGTGAATACTGTCTAGCTGGAAGTTGTGGCTCTGTTTTTTGTTTGAATTCCTGCACAGCCAGTGATAAGTGGGGGTAGTTTACTTCATTATTATTCGGTTTCTGCCTTATGTAAGTGGTCCATTTTGGATTATTTTCTGCTTAAACTCTGAGCTTTGGCCAGCTAAGACCTACATGCAATCAACTGGACATATAAGTGAATTTAAGTAAATCTTTATCTGCACTTTTTTCAAATAATACAGTGTTTAAATTGATTTATTTGTGTTGCATTGACTACTATCTAGCTGGAAGTCATGGCTCTGTTTTTTCAGTTAATGCTTGTTAGAATTTCTGAATAGCCAGTGATAAGTGGGTGTAGTTCACTTCACTGTTATTCGGTTTCTGCGTTATATAAGTGGTACATTTTGGATTATTTTCTGCGTAAACTCTGAGCTTTGGCCAGCTGAGATCTACATGCAATCAACTGGATGTATAAGTGAATTTAAGTAAATCTTTATCTGCACTTTTGAGATGCTTTAACAGCAGTGATACCTAAATATTTATGATTTTATTTATCCTTTTTTGACTTGGATAGTTCCACTAGGCTAGTAGCCTCTTTTCATGGGAAACCTGAGGTGGTATTTATACTGCTAGAAGAAATTTGGTTAAGACATTTGGGGAGCTCCCCTACCCTTTTTGATAGGTGCCATGAGATCTTTTGTATTCACCTGAGCTACTGCCAAGTCAAGCAGATGGGGCCTTTGTTTAAAGTCTCATCCAATAGGGAACACACTTAGGAGTGCAACACCCCTCCTTATGCTGCACTGCACTGTCCGTGATCCATCTACCTGGTGTGGGAATAGAATCCACAGCCTTCTGCATCAAAGCTGAGTATGTTACCTTTTGCGCCACTGATAGATGTCAATGGGAGCATAAAAGACTGAAGACTGATACCAGTGAACTTGGATCAGCAAAGCTCAACAGAAATAGTTTAGATTCCATGTGCTTTCATACTCACAATCTCCGATTGCAAATACTTGAGCTTGTGAACAATACATGAAAATACATTTGTAAAAAAATAATTTTTCTAGGGAGTAAACCACTTTGCACATCTCGTGTGAGGTGTGCTTCCCTTTCTTTATAATTCTCATTTCCAAGTCACTGCATCTCAGATAAAGGTCTCTCACTGGCAGACACTATAAAGCCTGTCCTGCTCTTTCACCAGGAAGCTATAAGATAGGACCATATATTAAGCATATATGAGTAGTAGCACATTGCTTGTATATGCCTCACCTAAAACGGACATGGAACCCTGAAGTCTCACTCTTAGCCTGAAACAAGTGTGATAAAATCACAACTGATCTGAGCAACAGACTGAAAACCTGTCAGTGACTTCAAATTCACAGAATTTTTATTTATTTATTTTATTTTTATTTTATTTTACATTTATTTGCTGGGAAAGTCCAATTGGACACAAGTGCTTTTTCAGCCGAGGCCCAGGGGAAAAAGTTCCAGATAAAACATACAAGTTTCTCGTATAGTACAAAATGCTGTGTACACCATGACAGTATGCTAGTACATTCTATATCACAGAGAAATGCTTACAAAACAGTATAATAATTTTGTTTTCAGAGTCAAAGCAAGGGTGGGCTAGTCCACAGAGAAATGGTTACAAAACAGTATAAAATGGAAAAATGGGATCTCGTAACAGAAATTCAAGAGCAGCAGGTTGGACCGGTTTTGCACTGATCAGAAATTTAAGTTTCTTTTAAAGTATGCTCCAAATTTTACAACAAAAATACTGACAGTAATTTGCTAAACAAACAAAATACTCTGACAGTGAAAACAGACTTAGCAGGAAGAATAACTTTCTAATTTTATCTATACAATGCTGCCCTTAATGCCTAGTAAGTACAATTGAAAATGTCTCTTAGTCTTGTAATAACATTTTGCTTTGCAATTGCCTTTAGTACTGAAAGAAATTTTAAGTATTTTTATTCCTTGCATAACCGGCGCTTTGAAGTCGAGGTAGTCATTAAGTCATATTTGTTGTGCTCTAGTTTTTGTCATTCCTGTGGTTCAGCTAAATTACTTCATCAGGAATAGTGTAGTCCTCTTTCTGTCCATGCAAATGAAATGTGCTGGTTAATAGTAGATTATTCAGGGCATAGTTTTCTCACTTAGGACATAATTGTATGACATTTATTTTTATAAGTATCTAAAGCAGCACTGAGTATCAAAAGTGGCATACATTTGTAGTTAAAAAAAAACAACTTCTCACTCAGTACCTGAGTGGTATCCCTCCTTAAAGTACTGCATAAAATGCCTTATCAGTGCCTTCTCAAAAGTATTACGATGCATTGTAGTGTGTAGGCTAAGTCTGCATCATAGATTCATAGGTAAGCACTAGATTAGCTATCCTTGCAGGTCATTTTGAACCTAGCCATTTTTTTTTCTTTTTGTGCTTGAAATAACCTATCCCGTTTGGTTATATGTTGCCCTTACCCATCCCTTGGTAGACCTAATGAGAATACAACCAACAGTTGACACCCAAAACAGGGCAAAAAACAAAAAGTCACTTTAGGATGAACTTCAGACCACTGCAAACGAATCCACAGGAAGCCAATGTATAGAAGAAAACCTTTTAATCGAGACTTAGCGCTTTCACCAAACAAACTGTGGCATCATCAGAGTCAATACTTCAATTCTTTCTGCTTCTGTCCCGACTTGTGCCTCCCTTTAAAAAGCAGATTTTCTTACTCCATGGACATGTCAGTCCCACACCATCACAACTTCGCGTTTGAACTCTAAAAACCAGGTAAAACAGTTAATAGCGGTGATTGAATGAAAGACAACGGACAGGGCAAACACTAAAGAGAATGAAACATTCATTCTCTTTAGTGTTTGCCCTGTCCATTGTCTTTCATTCAATCACCGCTCTGATGATGCCACAGTTTGTTTGGTGAAAGCGCTAAGTCTCGATTAAAAGGTTTTCTTCTATACATTGGCTTCCTGTGGATTCGTTTGCAGTGGTCTGAAGTTCATCTTAAAGTGACCTAATGAGAATAACTGGGATCATAAAATAGTTCAGTAGGGCCCATGCATGGGATAAAGTGTTTAGGAGCTGTTTCTGTCCATTAGTAGTACAGGGGGCAGTCCTGGGGTAATTTTTTTGCTTCCCATCCATAGCTCTATTGCATTGCATTTGAATTTGGACAGGGATGAACTTTTTATGTGGATGGGGAGTCTGTTCCACAGCAGCAATATCCTCTGCAAGATATACCTGTCCTTCCAAACTATTCTGTTGACATGGCAGAAGAGGTTTAGATCCCTAGACCAAGTATTTCTGATGCCATTTGACTTGATGTGCAGTAAATCTGTCAGTAATGGGCTGGAGGATGCCTTGTATGACAGACATAGGTCACCTCTTAGCAGTCTGTGTGATAGCAAGTATAGTGACAAGACTTTGAGTCGGTCCATGGTGGACACATTGTTCAGGGCTTGTATCCTGCATTATATTCGTTGACTGGCCTAATGAGTGATGGTCAAAGTGGGACAATGACATCCCTTGAACTAGACACAATCCCCTTGTTTATAAACTGTGCAATATAGAAGGACTTTCTTACAACAATGGACATATCTAAATCTAGAAAAACTGGATCAACTCTTATGGGTGTATTGCCAATGTGGCAGTTCCCTGGAGTAGATGACTTCCCAAAGGATACAGTGATGCATCTTTATAATGCTGTACAAACCACAAACTTGCGTGTTGTGTTAATAACTAAATATTAAAGGAAACTTTTGATCCTTCTTTGGGGACTGAACTCAGGAACCCCCTGCATTCCATACACTTACTGCCACTGCACCAACAAGGAGCCTCTGGGCAGTTAGGTAGCGGATTCTCCCAACAGTAGTTTCTCCTTTCATGTAGGAAACTATCATGAAGGTGATTTTAAACACACAAGATTCCAATGCAGTACAAACTATGAACGTAATATTGCATTAACAGCTGATCTAGAAAGGAAAGTAATTTTGTTAAATCTCCGGACCAGGGTTAGTGTTTTTCTTTTCTGTTCAGTTGCCATTTTAATATTGTTCCTACATCTACCATCAGAGCTAGATGAGTGGTGGTGTTAATACGGGCCCTAGGTAATGGTCATTGTTGATGTGCAGCCTTGATCCCATATACAAAATGAGAAAACGTGGGTCAAAGGCAGTGCTGATGCTGATGGAACATCACTCTAAATGGGTAGTGTATTATGGAGAGAATCTTGGTGTGATACTAACATCAGAATTAATGTTCCCAATTTAATAGCTTATGTGTTTGCCAATGTTGTCTTGGGGCATTTCATTTGGAATTATATCCATCCTTGAGACACTGGCTGACATAGTAAGCAGGTACAACTGCAGCATCATGGGAGATGTCAGCAACCATTGCTCCACTAGCACTAACAGACATATACACAACATTTTCATAAAATAGTTCTCAAAGCAAATTATCACTGAAACTTTACCACCTAATGCCAAGTCTGAAAGTTGGAGAGTTTTAAACTGTGTCATTATCAGTAAACCAGACAGGCTAAACATACTAACTGTTTTTCTGTTTGTCTTTAGTAATAAGTGCAATGTAGTAACCCACTTCTTATCAAAGCAGCAATCACAAACTAGCTGATATTGACCTTAGCCAAGGTTATCTTAGCTTTACCCAGAAGCATAGCTGGTTCAACCAGCACCCAGTGCAAGTACCAAGATCCAGCACCTCACCCTTCAGCTGTTCAAGTGAAGAACAAAAAATATTACTGTATTAAGCCAATCACTACAACAATTGGCTTATTATAGAATCACACCCCCTAGCTCTTCCATTGAAGAGCAAAAAACAAAACAAAACACATTCCTTCTACTGGCACAAAAATCAGGTGGCCAAATGCCTCTCCTGCCTAGTCATTCAGATCCCATTTCTGTGCCTTGACCTTGGCCCTCCTCCATTTTATTAAAAATAAAAAAATAAATAAAAAAAATCTTGTTGCAAACTGTAGAATATTGTTTGCTACAAATGTAGCAAACTGTTGCTGCATTTTATACCCTGCCTGTACAAAGTGCTAGATGCTCATGCTTTATTAAAAAAAACTGTAGCAAATTGTTTGCTACAAATGTAGCAGACAGTTGCTACAGTTTACACACTGCCTGCATGGAGTGCTACAGCTCTCAGGTTTTAGTTAAAAAACACTGATATATTTTTTTTTTTTTTACTTTTAAATAGTAACAAGCTGCTTCTTACAATGTAGATAGCAGTTTGCTACATTTTAGACCACACAGAGAGCTCTACAGCACTTTTTAATGATTTGTTAACCAGGTAAGCCCCCTACACATGTTGGTCCCTTTTCAGAGGTGACATTAGAACTTTAATTATTTAAGGGAGTTACTCTTGTTTATACAATTTACAAGTGGGAATTGGAAGGATCAAACCTTGATCTACGTAATGAAACACAATACCAGCACCTAGGCTTAACCCTCTGAGCTAACTATTAGAGAGCAGGTTGGTTGCTTCCTGTCACTGTCAATTGTCATCTACAATAAAATGAATAATAGCTACCTGATCTGCTGTTTGCTGAGCTTATTAAGGAATCTGAATAACTTTCTCACTCATTGTTATTTGGCAAGCTGTCATTGTATGAATACGATGATATCTCCTTCTTCTTGTTTCCTGACTACCTGTCTGTCAGCACTATAGTTGTCCATCTATGTAACAGTGCATCTTTGTTTTTTGTGAGCAATATAGGTGTTCTAGAAGGCACAGCCCTGGTACCTTTGTAGTTCTCCTTTACACCTCCCTTCCTCTAAGGAGCACCCATAAATACATCTCATATGCAAACAGTCTAGCAATAATTATATCAAAACCCTGTGGGCCTAGTGTCAGTTTACTACTGGCAATAGGACTTTAAAGCTGCCTTTCACTGAATAAGTATAAGTGAGCTCAATATTGTCTTTGAAAAAAGGAACTAGAGATTAAGTGTTGACTCCAGGTTTCCTTTCTTGCTGGGTTAGTTTGATTCTGGCATCTGGTTATTGCCTAGGCTTGTAATAACTGCAGAATGATAGCCTAATATTTACTTGTATGCTTATGAATAACTAGCTAGTGATGCATGTAGGAAATTCTGAAGAAGAAGCACAGTTGCCTCAGTCATTGATACACCATTATTTACCTGAGTAAGTTGAACAGCCTGATGAATGTTTTTGCTGCACTGAAGCCACATCTCAGGTTTGCTCTGCTCCATTGTCCCTCGCTCTGTTTGGGTTTATTCTGTTCCCCTGTCGTATGCCAATTCCCACCCAGCCCCACTACAACTACTTAAATACATCCATAACAGCCCACCCACCTACCACTTAGCCAGTAGTTTAACCCCTCTGGCCTCTCTTCATCAAACAAATAGCTAGACCCCTGTCTGTTTGACCTTTTGCTGGTTGGTTTGGATGTTACTGGGAATGTTTTGCACATCTGGTGTTCATTCTTCAGTGCTGCACAGATGAGTGAATGTGGGTATGCACCTATGCATATTTGTGTGAGCGTGACTGCTCATAGGTTCATAGGCTGCTGATTTGTGATGATCTTAAGAAGCCGAGCCCTGCATTCCCATAATAATTCCATCCATCCGTCCATCCTCAACCCCTTTTTCCAATTTTGCACATGGGGTTGGGGTGTCACTTCACCAGTGACAATCATCTCGAGCCAAGGTTTACGCTGCCATGGTAGTTCATCAATACCACTCACGCACACACACACACACACACACACACACACTCTCGCACCTGTGGCCAATTTAGTGTCCAGTCCACCTACTGCATGTCTTTGGAATGTGGTAGGAAGCCCATGCAACCACACGGAGGACATGCAGACTCCACACAGAAGGCATCCCAGCCAAGAATTAAACCAGAGAACCTCTTGCTGAGAGGCAACAATGCTAATTGTTACACCACCACAGCCACCCCTATTATTAGCCCTTATAGTTTGCAGTATCATGCTCCAAAGATGGGCAGCACATGTATATGTTAGTTACTTACATGTTTCCCCTGTCCGTGAGGGCCACTGATGCTAAATCAGGTCTGAATTTGTGGTTAGTCATCCATTCATTCAATTTACATTTGAGTAGAATAAGAGAAGTACTCTGGTTTATGTGGAGGGAGTCGGTTCCCTAAAAGTGGTATTCTGTGAAGTGAATGTGTATGCATGTATGTATGTGTCACTAGGTTTACAGATGGATTGGTGTTTCTTGGGAGTTTTCATGGGTATGTAAGGTTTTATTTATCATTCAGTTCTAACTGGCAGTGCAGGTATTTTTCACAGTTTTTATTTAGCTCTGGTACTGAGTGAAAGGTGATAATGTGTATGCATGTTTTTTAGTGTATGGACAGTCATATTTCTCAATCTGTTAGAATAAGAGTTATAGACAAAGCCAAAAATAATGCAGGACAAAGGTCCAAAATCAGGAAAATATTTTTAAACATTGCTTTTATAAATTTAGAAAGTTGAGACAATATCAGGTTTTGCATTAGCATGCATTTTCTGAAGAATACAGAGTCATCAGATCAAATGTCTGTCATAATTTAATGACTTTGATCTTTAGTGATTTGCCAGAAAACCACAAATGTAATGAAGAGTGGACTAAAAATATGAGGCAAAAATCTGATCTTTCAGTGAAAATCTGGAGAGTTGAGAGGTATAGGTGTTGTGTGGTGGGGAGTTTGTGTGTTTTGGTTAGGTGTGTGTAAGAACATATGTGTTACATGTGTGTTGGATGTTGGACTGGTGTGTAATCATGGTGCAGCAGATATTGGGAATATGCCTTTCCCCTCTATTGTGTAATCTTCAAGTTGCTGTATATAGTTAGCACGAGGGGTTGGGGGGTGCAGAGGGCGTGTCCTTCTGTGAATAAAAATGTGCTTTTGTTGGAGTGTACGTCAACATTATTTTTTCTGGTTTTGCTGATGTTTGTTCTGGTTTGATTTTATTTTTTCAGTAGAGTGTGATTTTGCTCATTTATTGTTGGTAATGTAGTGGTCACAGTACATTGCACTCAACTATTACTTAAAAAGTCATAAATACAATCACACGCACACAAAAACACACACACACACACGCACACACATATATGTAACATACACACACATACGTACACACAAGTAAGAGTCTATGACAGTTTCTCAAAGTATCAAAACAGTGGGGAATGGGTAAATTCCCTGATCCCCACTGTACGAAACTCTCATACTGAAGAAAAGCTGCTACATTTCAGCATTGTATTCATTTTTTTTTGTAAGAAAAGCTCTGGATTCAGTAAATTACTGGATAACCTTTTGTTCTAGCACTTTTACTCGACAAATGTTACTGTACCAGACATAAACTTTTAACTGTATTCAGACATTCTGTGTAAAGGCATGTTTCCTATGCCATAACCAGAGGCATTACAGAAAGGGCTCAACCTTTGGTGAGATGAATAAAGAGCAAATATTTCATCAGACTCCATCAAAGGTTTGGAGTTCTGAAATGCAAATCCCATTTCTTTTTTACATGTCCATTGCATATCTTTGCGTAATACATGATGTGAAGCGTTTTAAAAGGCTAGAAGATTTGTTAAGCAAATTTACTAACACACAGTTACGAGGGGGGTCCTTCTCAACAACTTTTATTTTCCTCTCAGCAATATGTAAACCATGTGTGTCTACTACATATCACATGTATTACATTAAATAAAAATAAAACAAAACATGAATTTGTTTCTTTTGAGACTCAGAACTGCAGCCATCAATCTCATCAATGCTTTCTCTAAATTCTCCAAGTGCTGCATGTTGTGTGGAACCAGTATTTTGACTCTCATCCAGATGAATGACAACATGTATCCCATCTTGCAGTAACTGACCCATCACTCTGACAGCTCCATAGGTTCATAGGTGTTTACTAGGCTAACAACCACAAGGGCCTTTTTAAGCCTAGCCATGCATCCCAAATCTCCAACAAGTTCTGGTACCCTTGATAAGTGTAAGCAGGGGCTTGGGAGATGAAACATTTACAGGTTACGTGTATCCATTAGAGACTTGTGTGTCAAATCAGGGTTGAATTTCTGGTTCCCCATCCAGTTGTCCAAGTTACACTTGAATGATTTAGGGATGAACTCTTCGTTATATGGTTGTGGAGCCCATTTATTTATTTTATTTACATTTATTTAAGAGAAGGGGTAATCTCTGGGATGCATACCTGTCTCTCCAACAGGCCCTATTAGTACCACAGACAAGGTTTAAGCCTTTAGATTGGGTAGTTATGCTGCTATTTGTTTTGTGGATATGCAAGAAATCCATCAGGGTGGCATCTGACAATGCCTTGTATGCCAGGCATAGATCTCTCCTCAACAACCTGTAGGAGACAGATTATAGTGATGGATCCCCCAGGTGGTCTGCATAGGACATGTGACTTATGCTCTGTATTCTTTTAGTGAAGAACATCTGTGGATATTCCAGTAGTTGAATGAAGCTTTATCTAAGATGACCTGTGATAGACTAGTGGCCTGCATGCTAGTAGAGTTAATTGGGGGTGGGCATGTTGTTCTTGTCAACTCAGACATCTTGGGGGGGCAGGCAGGATTTCCATCCCAGTGCAGTGCTGCCACGTACAGGAGACAGAGGTTTACAAAGCACACAGGGTATGGGATTGGAATGGGTGCTTAGCTCTGCCAACCTGCATCCATGTGATAACCTTCACTAGGCATCTGCAGGAATACCACAGAGAAAGGTAGGATAACCTGTTACTTCAACAACCATGCACATCATCTACCAGGGAAAGAGTTAAGGCTATTAACCAGAGTGTCATCCCACATCGGAACAAATGGACTGGTCAATGGCATGAGGGCTGACAGGCAGCAGGTGATTAAAATGTATCATTCTCTGAAGTAAATCATGTACATGTAACACTATGAAATAAAAATAAAACCTGTATCATTCTCTAAGTATACCAGGTACAGGAAATACAACTGTATCATTTTCTGAACATATCAATTACAGGTAACACTTTGAAATACAAAAACTGTACCATTCTCTGAAGTATGTCAGGTACAGGTAATATACCAAATATAAAAAATATGAAAAAATATATAAAAAATGATATATATGAACGATATCAAAAATTTCCCTGACCCTATACAATTTTTGATTTTGAGTTAACATAGTGAGGAATAAAGTCAAAGAATATCCCTATAACTACATGTGAGAATTTTTGTTGTTCTGAAAATCCATGTTAATAAAAGTAATTTCTCAAGTAAATATAAAAGGAATGTATTCCTGGATTTGCACCTCTTTATTTTGACCTTCTTGTTGATTTTTGAGTGAAAATGTTGAGATATATGCCTGGAGCTATACACTTTTACTTTTGTACAAGCCACTGCCAATGTCTAACTTGTATACATTTTGGTTAGCTTTTTCCATGACTGAAAAGGCATTTTCAAATGTCAAGTCATCTGATCATAAACTTTGTTGTAAGTGTTTATCATTTATTCATGCCTATCGGTCAGCTTTTGCTGTTAATGTCTTTCCCTAAGAAGAGTCTAAAGTATTTTGTTTATTCTTTTCATATAGCCTTTAAACCCACTGATCTGGCAAACCTTCTGGAAAAAAATGAAATTTATATTTCTTTAATATACCGCTAAGTTTAGGATTACAAGGCTTTTTTGATATTCTTGCCTCTTCTATGAAGGCCTTTTCACTTAGCTTTTCATGAGTTAAGAATCCCTGCACTAATATATATGCTTCAGCTCAACAAATACAGTGGTTTGGCCTTGTTTTATTTCTTAACTTGTAATGTAATTTCCAATATAAAACTTATTCCAGATTTTTTACAGCACAAGATTTTTATAAAAAACACCTACAGTTCCTATTTTCTTTATTCCTCCTTGCCAAGTTGATGCACGTGTTAAAACTCTTTCAATCTCCTTGATTTTCTTGCAAGACTAAAGTTGTTATACCTTAAATGAAAAGAGTTTAAACATCCTAACTAGTTTAACAGTTTTACTAAGTAATCCAAACTACAAGAGAAGAGCAGTATAAGCTAAAACACTGTGTATATTCCATTGTTGAGAAACTTGTAGATACCTTATGCAGAGGTAGCAGTGACATGGAAGGAGCTCAGAAGTGGCCTGAGGTGATGCTAAGTACATGTACTCCACAGCAAGATGTTTAGTGTTACAAATGTGTACCAACAAGGTTAATAATTTAATATTCAACATATTCCCCCTTTTTGCCATTTTCTGATTCAGTTTGCATGAAGCAGAGGAAGAAATGTCTACTTAAATAGCGACACGGCTACTTCTAGGAGCTTCTTCCATGTATTAATTGTCTAGCTTATTTCTTTGAAGGTCATGCTGAAAAACAACTACTCGCCATATGTCAACACTCGTGTGCAATACTCAGAAGTATGAATGGTATTATGCAAGTTTTAAAAAAGCAGCAGTGAAAATCAAAACTCATTGCAACAGTACAAAAGGAGGACTTGTTGTTGCAAGGGGCTTCTTCACCTAGACCTCAGATATGGGGCTGTAGCCATACACTGCTTCTACCTGTATATACTAACCATGATCAGTGTTTCTCAGAGCAAGAAAAATTTTACACTTTCAAAATTAGTAAATAAAACATCTGTTTGTACTTCAGCATTTACACTTCTGTGGAAGTCATGTACATCATAGTTCTTTCTTGGTACCTGGAAAACATTTGACATGTTTCACATGCTGGAGTTGGCATCCTTTCAGCTTGATTTGCCTCTTTGTAATATTAATATATTTGCTATCAAATCACTTTAATTTTCACTCAAAAAAAAAAAAAAAGAAACAAATTGAGCTTACAGCTCTAGAAAATGGGGTATATAAGCTGAACATGTTTATTGATTTGGTTATTATTATTAGTCATTGCATGATCCAATTTGTACTTTTCATTTATTATATGTTAGTACTACATCTGCAAGCTAAGTTATCATCTTTGCTTATTGCATGTTAACTCTTTTACTTGTTTGATTCTAATGTATGGGAGTTATTCAGTATCTATTCATTTTCACATTTCAAAGTGTGTATCTCAGTATACAGTATGTACAGGTTTGTGTTGTGTCATGTATACAGTGTGTGTGTGTGTGTGTGTGTGTGTGTGTGTGTGTGTGTGTGACTGTGTGTTTCTGTAACCCGCCTACACCCCCTTACTAATCTGTACAAACCCTAATCCCAACCCTGTACCTTACCTCATAAAACCCTTTCCATAACATTACCATTACACAATGCACACAGACACATATCTTACACAATAACACACATGCACTGCACTAAATGTATTTCCTACTTAGCCCTTTACAAAAACCCTAACCCACAAACACTTGCGCACACATTCCTACCCCAAATGATCTAGTGTTGCCTGGTCATCACTAACAGATAGAGCTACCATGTTTAACTTCAGACGTAAGGATATAAGGCAGAAACTAAGCAGCTTTAGAGGTGCTGCTCTCTGTAACATATCATATCATATTAGACTTGTTTGGTATACATACCTTAAGTAGTCATTCTAAGCACTGATCCACTGGTAATGTCACAACATGTCTGAAGCTCAAATGTATGTCATTATTTCACTGCCTTCAATCCTCAGTGATTTGCCAGAAAACCACAAATTTTATGAGGAACAGACCAAAAATATGAGGCAAAAATCTGTACAGTTGAGCAGTGTGCACCATACTTATATCTGCATGTCACTGCATCAGTGTTTCCGTAAATGTTTATTCTTGTATGCCAGGGCTAACATTTCTTACTGGGATACTGATCATACAGAGTTGTGATGTTATCCTTCATATGGTTCCATTTGGATGTTTTCTTGTGCCAAAATGACCACTATGGTTAGTTATAGTGCTGGATTGCAAATTTGGAACAAATTCACCCATAGTTATAGCAGCTCAGCAGATTCACAGTTACAGCCACCCCCTTTAATTATTATGGAACAAGTCTTTTCAGCCCTCTCAAAAGCTAAGACACATCATCTATGGGCCTAGAAAATGGTGTACCATAAAAAGCTCACCACTCTGAAGGTCGACTCCAGCTATGCGAATCCCGCATATCAGCAGGTGGAATGTTGATTACCAGCATTACCAACTGTCTGAACTTGTCCCCCTGCCGGACCCATGTTAGCACTTGTTCCTGGGTCCAGAGTGGTAATGAGTTTCAGTATTTGGTGTTATATTTCTGCTGACATTCGAGTAAAGGTTTCAGTGACTCATACCTTCGACCTTTGGAATGGTGAAATTGTAATAGTAAACCCTAGACAACATTCTATATTGCCATATTATCAGTGCCAAAATTACTCATTATTTACACCCTTTGCTTCAGAGAGAGAGAGAGAGAAAAATGGAGTACTGTAGTTGTCTGTCAGACACTTTGCAAATGGATGGCTGACTGCATTGTCTTCTGCCTTCACGGTGCTAACCATGCACTGGCAAATTATGTAGCCAAAGGCCATTCCACCGGGGGGGGGGTGACCATCTCTTGTGCTTGTTTCAAGAATGTGTCCATTGCAGCCATCTGTGCTGTGGCCACTTGCTTTTTGCTGCACACATTCACTAACCATTTCTGTCCACAGTCACGGATTGAAACTACATTCAGGAAGTCAGAACTTTATGAATCTGTCATTAGAGCTGCTCTGTGCTTGTGCTATCCTCTGGTTTCTTCCACCCTAGTGGCAACTGATTGGAATTTGGTTCAAACTAGAACCCCATCAAGGAGGATCCTTGGTGTGAAATGTAACAGGTGACTTACTGCTGTGCTATGAATGGACCCTCCTTGATGAGTATGTAGTGTCCTCTCTCCATCCTGCTGTGAAGGAATTGCTCTTTTTAATAAACTTTTGACCCCCCGCTGCCCTCCGTCCTCCTACCAACTGCTGTCTAGGGCAGGTAATGTAGCTCCATTGTAACCTGATGTCTCCAAGTCCTTTCCTAGGGACTGGGAAAGAGCATTTACAAGTTGACAAGGGAATGTGGATGGGAGCAAGGCTCCTATCAGTGTCACATATGCCATCCATTATGCTGAGAGATTTTTTTGTGTGTGTCCTAACTAGGCTATTGACATTACCAATATCACTGCATGTAATGTCAGTAAGATTTGCCCCCCTGTTCTATGGTGAAATGCCTCATGACTTCAGTACTATAAATGTCACCAAGGACATGTCAGAGGACTGTGTAAAAACCTCTCCCTCCTTCCTGGAGTGTACAAGCTGGCAAAATTACACTCTCTCCCATTCTTGTCTCCTCCAGTGATTGAGCCAGTAGTTGAAATCTGGTTGGGTGGGTCTTAGTCAGGGTTCCATCCCTCCCATTGCTGGCTCCTCCAGTGATTAAGCCAGTAGTTGAAATCTGGTTGGGTGGGTCTTAGTCAGGGTTCCATCCCTCCCATTGCTGGCTCCTCCAGTGATTGAGCCAGTAGTTGAAATCTGGTTGGGTGGGTCTTAGTCAGGGTTCCATCCCTCCCATTGCTGGCTCCTGCATTGATTGAGCCAGTAGTTGAAATCCAGTTGGGTGGATCATAGTCAGGGTTTCATTCCTCTGCACCACACCAGCAGTCAATGAGTTGTTCTTCTGCCAGCTGTCATTGTTTGAAGTTCCTGTAAGTCTGTCAGATATCCATTTTTATTTTATGTATTTAATGGTGTAGTATCAAAGATACATTGTTATTTTTTCATTTGCAGGACAGTACTTACCAGTGGCATGTGGCTACCTGGCAGGGTCTGTGGACATGTACCCTTAGGTACTGGTGAGTCATGCCAGGAAGTATATTAGTACAGTGTCCAGCCATCATTGAAGGCTAGAAGTGACCGAAGTTCGTAGGAGAATACTAACCGGTCATCCCTGGTGGGATATTTTAGGCCCAGCCATGTTACCTGTTTGTCGTCTAGCTGTGTTATCCCAAAGATGTTTAACTGTCCTTGCCATAATTTTTTAGAAATAATTTTCATTTGTAAAGGATTAATTGTTGTGGTCACATTTACAGTGTATTAGGAGACCCTGCTTCTAACTGTTTGGAGGACAGAGGTCAGTCCTGTAATAAATTTCCTATGCCTTACCACTGGCAGTTCTGGAGGAGAGCAGATGTTTGATTAGCATTCACCTCCCCCTTGGAATACCCTATTAACACCTAGCATGGCTGTGGAGACAGACAACCATGATGCTGACCATCTTTGTATGAAAATACTCCAGTTGGACTTTCTCTGAATATGGAAAGATTGCCGCTAGATGTAAACTTTCAGAATTTGACCCAGAGCATAGATGAACCAGCAAAGAATGTAACTTCTTTTAAAGTAATGTATGGTTGTTTTAGTACTATGAACCTAATCAAATGCTTCCTTTACAAAATTTCTAACACATGAAGCATATTTCTTAATTTGATGATTGCAGTTTGTTTTGAATATACCCTTGACAGGAATGCTCTGAGTACCTCTCAACTGTACAGATTTTTGCAGAATGTCCAGATTTTTGCCTTATGTTTTTGGTCTGTACCTCATCAAATTTGTAGTTTTCTGGCAAATCACTGAAGATTGAAGTCACTAAATAATTACATACATTTGAGTTTCAGACTTCATATCCTTCAGAAAAATGCATGCTAACACAAATTCTGTTATTCCAGCAACTTTAAAATATTTAAAATCTGTCCCTATTTTTAGCCTTTTCTTCCCTATTATTGTAGGCTTTGTCCAGATTTCTTGCACTGATTGAATTGATTGATTGATTGAAGAGGTTGAGCTCTGACGCAGATTGTGACTGAGAATTGGCTGACTGCTTTGGATTCTGGCTGAAGGGTGCTGTGACTGATAGGTAGATGTTACCTATGTGTAAAGAATACTGTAGCATGTATCTGTATTACTGAAGGATGTACTCTTATGGTTAATGTCTCACACAAATGCACTTCTTTATTCTTTTCTTACAGGACTAAAACTGAACACTGGATGCTGGGCGGCTGGTGTCTTCATCACATTGTTTTGTCTTAGTGTTTTGTGGTAAGTGCACCATTTTTATGTCTTAAAAATGCATTTCCTTCTTCTTGAATATAGCCTGCATTTAAAGTGCAGATCTTGTGAAAGTATTTCAGCTGTTAAAATGGATAAAGTAAATGCTAATATATTTTAAAAAGCGTATAAAGCTTTTAAAGTGTTTCGTAGAGCGCTAACAGTGAAATAGCATTTGTTAAATGAATAGTTTTTTCTGTCTGCACCTATTGTGTCACTTAAGTCAAAGTATCTGATCTAAATCCTCTTCTTTCGGCTTTTCCCGGTTAGGGGTCACCACAGTGGATCATCCGTCCTCTCATAATTGGCAGCAGAGTTTTACAGTGTTGAGTTGCTAGCCCAGTGCCCAACCTTCCACAGAAGGTGCACACACGTACCCACTCATGCCAATTTAGAGTGTCCAATCCACCTACAGCATGTCTTTGGGATGTGGGAGGAAACCAGAGCACCCGGAGGAAACTCATGCGATCACAAGGAGGGCATGCAGACTCTGCACAGAAGGCACCCCAGCCAAGGATCAAACCGGAGAACCTCTTACTGTGAGGTGGCAACACTAACCACTGCACCACTGCGGCCGCCCAAAGTACCTGATCTGAATGAACTTACTTATTCAAATAGTTATAAAAGAAATGTACAAGACCTGTGAATGTACTTGTTACACATGGGTAATGCAACACAATTTCAAGTGTTAAACTAAAATTTTGTCTGGAGATGGTTAATGAAAATATGTCTGCAAACTTGTAGTAACACCCTAGGTAAGTAGGTTTTGCACTGTACTTTTCTCCCCCATGTTTATATTTTTGGCCCCTTTCCTCACTTGAAACTTTAGGGAAAAAAATCCTTCATTTACCAGTCTGTTCTGACTAGAGATTAAGTTTCTTGCCATCTGACTGAAATTACTAACACAAATGCCAATAACACTGAGTCTGTAATTTAGGATTTTCTGGAGTACACACGGGAGTGCATAAAGGAAGCAAGCTGTGAATGGTGGCTATGAGCTGCAAGACGAGTTTAAGACATTTCTTGCTGCTTCAGGCATGAGTTTGAGGCACTGCTATTTATCTGGACTTATTTTGTATAGTTGTGTTTTCTTCCTCTTAATTTTCAGTGGGCTCCTGCTACATTTTGGCTTCTCTTTTCTGTCCACTCTGATTTGGCTCCTTAGTTCAGCTGGTTGTTTACAGAGTACACTGGGTGGCCAGGTGAATGCAAACACCACTTATATGGATATTACTTGCAGAAAGGCATAAGCGTCGGATGGAAAAGGTCAGAAGTGGCTTCCCCAGCAAATCCCAAGATAGAAAGGGGTAGAAATAGTGCATATTGAATGGAATATCAGTGACTGGGGGCTGCGGGTAAACTGAGAGGGAAGTCTGTTTTGTTTGTGGAGGTAGTGGCTAACCTTTCTGTAGTCATCCATTATTCCCCCCTGCACAATGAGGAGTAGGTAGGAGGGGGGGATAATGGCTGACTACAGGAACACCCCTCACAGAATGAGGAGTAAGCTGCAAAGGAGGGTGTACCTTTCTGTGCACCACATCTAGAGATCTCTGAGATGGAGGAGATGGAAATCTTGACCAGGTTATCTGCCCCTGCTTGGGACAACCAGGCTTTAAATTCACCTACCTGAATGAATATGTATTAACCAGGTATTTTTTCTTGTGAGGCATAAACTATGCCTCCCTCTCTCTTCTCCAAGAATATCCCAAATGACTAGATTTTGGGTGATATGGTTATGTGGGCATGCTAAGGTGGATCTGGATTGATTTTTTTTTTGCCTGATATATTATGTTCTCTAATTTTTCAGCAAGACGGTCATTAGGCATGGGGCTTCAAACATGAACAGAGTTTGCTCATGGACAGTTCTTCCTTTTCCTAGGAAATTTTTGGGTCACAGTCGGAACTTAATTCCCATTGTTCCTACTCACAACTGCAAACATTGTCTGTTCTGTTTGTGCATCTACTCTGTACAACTATATTCACTGTTTTTTTTTTTTATTATTACATGGCAACTGTTGCTTTTTTAACTAGGTGTTCTCCACAATGTTTGGATATGTTCAGTTTATTAGGGATCACTCTCCACAATCTGTTATTAACACTGGGTCTTTAGACTTCCTTAAGATCATTACACCGAATGTTAAAGGTACGTTACAGCATGTGTGTGTAGCATGCATGGAAGAAATTATGAAACTGAAGTCATATTTAGTGTTTTTGCAAGACACAAAGCTAGCTTAAGGCCAAATATTGTCATCTTATTCGGATTAAATAGAAAGGATGGATTATACATAGTTGTGGTGGGAGAACAAAAAGAGGGGTGGTGTTACCGATCAGCAGGAGTTTGAACTTGGAACCAGCAGTGTTTAACAGTGGTAGATATGGGAGGTGGGTAGTTGTCAAGATTAAAAGCAAGTCACCCACCCTGATTCTAGGCTGTTTCTACAGGCCAAACAAGAATGACCCATCACATATTAGTAGCTTTTCAAATGCTATCACTGAAGTTAGACAATGGGACCATTGTGCTGTTGGGGGATTTTAATGTCACTTTGGAAGTGGAGATGGATAGGTTAGGGGGACAGAAGGAAAGATTGTTAAGGGCCTCTAAAGCCACACATAATTTTATGAAAGACTGTGGCCTTACAGACTGTTGGACAGCCCTTCACCTGGGGGTGTTGCATTTCACTTTCCTGACAACTGCATTAGTTCTGGCCAGCAGACTAGACTATCCATTTACTGTCTCTCACAATCTTAACCGAACTACCTGGGTTGAGATTAAAACAGTGCCTTTGTTGGATCATTCTATTGTGTGTGTGTGTGTGGGGGGGGGGTATTCATTGGACTACGATTCCCTATTTATAAACCTCCATGGTGATTTGATAATATGCTTTTGAAACATCAACAATATATGGATTGTACAAGAGCAGCTATTGTAGGATACTGAGGAGATAATACAGTTTTTCTAGAAGTGAGAGCCTTTGGATGGAGTGGCTTCAAAGAACTGACCCAGGAGATAACCATCCAAGTTACAGCTAGCTATAGACTTCCCTCCATGACTCAGGACACCCACTCCTCTTACCTGAATCTACTTGAGTCCATCAAGGTACCCCATAACATCCTGATCCATGGTGACTTCAACTACCCCACCATAGACTGGGTGAGCTATTCTTGCACTAATGCACTCTCTCAACAATTCCTCAACTTCATCAGTTCTAATGCACTAGACCAGCTCATCTCATTCCCCACAAAGGGGATCATCTCATCCCCCACAAGGGGAGATAACATTCTGGACTTGGTTCTCTCCAACATAGGCAACCGCTGCACCACTCCCATTGTATGTTCCTCTCTGGTGAGATCAGATAATCAGACTGTCTTATTCGAAGTTTCTATCCCACCCAACCCCCCAGCCATAATCAAGCTAAACATCTTCTCAAAAGCTGACTACAACCTCCTAAGGGAGGGTACCTGTAGCTTCACACCACCACCCCCTTCAGATGATGCAGACAGCTATGCTGAACAGTATGCCAGTTCAGTATACAAGCACATGTACAACTACATGGACTCAGTCATACCCGGTAGAACTAAAACCTGCTCCTCAAGGAAACACAAACCTGTTTAGTGGGCATCCTCTATTAACAGGCTTTACAACAAAAGGAAGAAACTGTTGTCCAAGGGTAAAAAGGAACAAATTCTAATCTGGAAAAACTCCCTCCTTACCCTCAACAAGCAAATTAGATCACTAATATAAACCTTCAAGGCCAGTTATGAATTGAAACTAGCCTCCAAAACAAAGGGAAACCATAAAGTCTTCTTCAGTTACATCAGGAACCTCCGTAGCAAAGCCCATGTTGTTCCAAATTAGTACTTAACAGTATCACTTACACTGATCCTGTTGACTTAGCCAACCTACTAGCAGAAGGTTCAGTGCAAACTTCACCCCCCTGTCCCCCCAAAGCCCCTTTTGACATCCCCGATACTTGTCCCACACCTGACATCTCCATAGATCAAGTATTGCAGGCCCTATCCAAGGCAAAGAACACAGCTTCCATGGGATCTGATATCCCAGGATGTATTCTGCACCATCTCCAGCAAGAACTGGCTTTGCCATTGAGCACCCTATTCAATCACAGCCTAAGTACAGGCTTCATTCCAGCAGAGTGGAGAATTGCCATTGTCATCCCCTTGCACAAAGGTGGTGCCACTACTGACTCTGGAAACTTTTGCCTCATTAGCATGACAAGTCTGATCTGTAAAGCCATGTAACATATTACAATGGATCTCATAAACAAGGACATAAGCTAAGCAATCTCCAAGCACTTGACCCCACCCAGTTCGGATTCGTCAAAGGTAGATCATGCCTGTTGAACCTGGTTGACCTCTGAGACTGTCACCAAGGCCCTGGACGAGGGAAAGTCAGTGCATACAGCTTACCCTGAATTGGCCAAGGCCTTTGACACACTCCCCCACTTGGACATCATTGAAAAGCTAACACAACTTGGAGAAAATCCCTATCCCATCAGGTGGGTGGCCAACACTCACTGAAAGATTTCTCACAGTCAAAATAGGCACCTCAACCTCCGATAGCAGACCTGTCACTAGTGGAGTTCCCCAGGGATCTATTCTGGGACCCCTACTGCTTGAAATCTGTTTCTCAGAGGTCCAGGCAAAGACAAAAGGTCTGTGGCTGACCAAGTTTGCAGACAACTGTAAGTTGGGTGCTGACACTGGCTCCCAAAATGATGTTAACATACTGCAAGAGGGTTTCACAGCAATTAATGACTGGTGTCAAAGTCATGGCCTCAAGGTAAATGCAAAAAAAAATGTATCCTCATACCATTCAGCAAAAGCACGACCCCTACTGATTACCACATCAACAGCAACTCCCTAAGCACACAACCTTGTGGTAAGAGACCTGGGCACTCAGGTTGGTAACAGCCTCACATTCGACCATCATGTAGCGGCAGTGGTCAGAAAAGCCTTTTACTTGGTTCATCTCATAAGTAAAGAGATTGCATCCAGATAAAAGGAGGTTATTACCTCTCTATACTCCTCCCTTATTAGACCAGTAATTGAATATAATGCTTGAGTATACACTAATGGAATCCTACATCCTTTGATTTGGTTGATTAAATGTACTCTTCAAGGATGACCCTGGACTCCTATATTGTTTATTCTAACTGTTAATGCTCTGACAGTTTAGGTAAGTCAAAACTGTGCTGACTGGTACATAAGATTTCACAACAGTATGCTTATTTCTTAACCTTGGTTTGCTAATGATGTTGTTATTTGAATTACTGATCCACACAAAAAAAAAAAAAAAAAGAAATCATGAAACTATTGTTTTTTGGGGGGAGGGGGATTGTCCGCTCTTCGGTTAAATAGGGGTAAAATGGTTCTGTTCCCACTTAACCAGGCATGTGAAAGGGGAAGTGAATATAGAAATAGCATTCTTATGCTCTTACATGGGGATTTGTGTGTCACGCAATTAGCAGTACATGGTCCTAAGGAATGTCAATCCCCTTCTGAATGTTTTTAAAAATGTTTTTCAAGATTGATGAAATGTACAGCTCTTCGTCATGGCCAAGATCCAGACTGTTTTTTTCTCTAAATTCCATTTTTCATGTAAGCATTTACCTAGCTTATGTAGAACTCCTTACCCTCAGAAATTCCAAAAGCCAGTCATGGGCTTTCTAACGGGTGCATCATGCCCTAGATGAGCAAGGAAAAAGTTCATGCCATCTGTTATGCAGGGAGGACTGCAATTGCAAGATCTGCTGATGTACGCCCTGGCATCTATACTCTCCCAAATACTTCAGGTGAGAATGAAGCCTTCTTCACTTGGGCTGTAGCCAGAGCTCTGCCTAATTCACATACTTCACAGACACCCCTGTCTGCTTAAAAGAAAGTCGATATAGGACCCTGAGGCCTGGAGAGCTGGGTGAATTGACAGGTAAATGGACAGAAATCTGTCACATTATTTGTAGTATGGGACAGGACTTGGTATCAGACATAGTTCCTGATTGAGGGCAAGTGTTTTTGTCAGGGAGGATAGAAAAGTAATGCCTCATCTGTAGGGGTTTGTTAGGTCAGGACTTAAGAGGGTTCCCTTCTTATAGGGATTGTTGGGAGATATTTCAGCATCTGATTTTAAGATTTTGTTAATACTTACAGCTGTGATTAATCTTTTTAGTCAAGGGAATAAGGACATCAAAAGGCCCCTTCTCTTCCCTTCTCAACAAGCAGTGCCTCTTAGGGATGGCTGTAGTATTTGCTCCAAACTCTATTCCAGTTTAACTGATAAATGGGCACAGAACAATATGTATTCATGGGATAGATGGCAAATGCAGATGTGTAAATCTATTGAAAATTGGTATGATTTTAATTAGTTGGTCAGTGGAAGAAGATGACTTTTATACATCTTTTGGTTTTAAGTGGTATAAGGTTGCTCACCAGTGGCAGCTATCCACATGAGATTACATAAGAAGGACAGCATGTGTCATGTATGTTAGTGTTGCAGTTACCTGCATGCAGATTACTACCATAGGGTCTGGCAATGCCCCCAGTTCAGGATATCTCGTATAGTGTACAACACAGCTAATGCAGCTTGGAAGGAGGCCATACTTAATCTGGATCACCCGTAATTCTGGTAATTAGGTATCCTACCAAGTAAGTTTATATTCAATAGGGTGCAGCATGGGTGGGTCCATGTGATTTGTTTAATTTACCTGGCTATTATTTTTAAACAGTGGAGAGTTTTTGAGCAAGTTTTGTGTATATAAACACCAAGTGCAGGTTTCCTTAGAAAATCACAAAGTTATTATTTTGTCTCTATTGGACTATCTTACTTTTTTTGGCAATATAAAGGTTTTGTTTTGCTTTGGTCACGTAACCTGTGTAAAACTGAGTTGTTTCATACTTTGGAACATTTTCCTTTGATTGTTATATCAGTGTTTTCATCTTTTGGTATTTCAGTTTGCAAAAAGAAGTAATTTAGGATTTTCTTAAGGCAGATACCTGTCAATATCATATTTAACAACCTCCATGATTATGTGTATAAGTACCATATATGGTCCAATCACAACTGCTGTACTGTAATAAAGTACCATTCCCAAGCCCTTGCATGACCTCCTCCCTTATACATATTAACTCATTCACTCCAGAGCAGCTCAGAAAAAGCTGCCTGCTTAATTCCACCACAGGAACAACAGTGCAGCCTGAGTTCATTTTCAGAAAATCTATTTGTAATACCATACAGGAAACAAATGTTCATAACTCTTTAACTGTAAGAGCCAGACTACAAATGTAAATGTGAAAGTTGTTCAGGAGACACTAACCTTTCCAACAGTGTAAATGTTGATAGTGCATACCAAAGTCATTATTAAATATTTGGCAAAGAATGTTGATACTGTGCATATTTTTTACCTTTTTGGAAAAGCAAAGCACGATATCTTGGTCAATGTTCCACGTAGACCTATATAATTTGTATTTAATTTGTTTGTATGAATGTCAGCTTTACAATGATATTTTAGCCATTTCTGTGTGATGCTCCTTTACAGAGATATTCACAGAAATATGACTAATGTAATATTTCTCATAATTGATAAACAAAGGATATCTCATCACCTGTAACAGACAGAGGCTACATATCAGTGTAGAAGTTGTGCGTCTCAATGTCATCTTCAAAATGATGCATCATTTATGTCATCACCTTGCTCCCTTGCAAAGATATGGGCATAATAATGAGACGTATTGGAAATGTATAATTTTCATAATCCTACAAGACTAAACAAACACTGATATCTGTACGTATATACAGTGCACAGACATGGTTATTTTACCATGTTATAAGGAGTAACACTGTCTTCAAAATGAGGTATTATTTGGCACACTGACATGCTCCCTTGCAAAATTATTTACCAAAATATGAAAAAAATCATTTGCATAACCTAAGTCCGAAACAAACTTCGATATCTGCACATGTGTATAACATACAGGCACGGTTCTTTTACCATGTTGGAACTATCAATGCTGTCTTTAAAATGAGGTATTACTTAGCACATTCAGATGCTCCCTTGTGAAGTTATTTACCAAAATATGAAAAAAAAATCATAATTTTCATAACCTTAGTCTGAAACAAAGTGTGATATCTGCATATGTGTGCAGCATACAGACACAGTTATTTTATCATGTTGTAAGGACTAACACTGTCTTCAAAATGAGGTATTACTTAGCACATTCAGATGCTCCCTTGCAAAGTTATTTACCAAAATGTGAAAAAAGCATAATTTCCATAACCTAAGTCTGAAACAAACGTTGATATCTGTACATGTGTACAACGTACAGACACAGTTCTTTTACCATGTTGGATCTATCAATACTGTCTTCAAAATGAGGTATTATTTAGCACATTCAGATGCTCCCTTGCAAAATTATTTACCAAATATGAAAAAAATCATAATTTCCATAACCCGAGTCCTAACAAAACTGATATATGTACATGTATACAGCATTCAGAAACAGTTGTTTTACCATGTAGACACATATGATTGTAAATATACACATTCTTGGTGTAGCCAACGTACTGCTGAATGGGTACATGTAAAGAGAAAAAGCAAGGCAAGGACCGCCACTCCACTAATGAACCCAGGACAGGCATGGGACTTCAGTGGCAGGCAAGACCATCTGATGTGTCCAATAGCTGTGCTGGCTACCCCTCAGACAGCTGATATCACTGCAGTCTCACAACCTCCTTCAGTGTCAGCAGTTTGCCTTACCTATGCCTTTTCTCTTTACGTGTCCATTCAGCGATGGACCTAAGGGATCAAGTTCTATATTACTAAGCCCTTCCTGTCATCTAAACTCTACACATGCCTGATAAAAGCAGAATAAAAAAGAAGTATTGCAGAATGGTCACTGACATATTAGATTGGACATGGTAGCTTTCTCCTGAAACAGTTGTTCTTTCTCAACATCTTCACCAGCTCCTTACCACAGTTATTTGCCAAACTCAGAAAAATATATTTTACACAACACATTTCATAATAGAGTTTTACTTACCATACTGGTCCTACTTGGTCATAGGTGTTTTCCTTTCCTCTCACAAGCTGCATGTTACCAATCCTGCATAGCTCTCCTCACACCATTGTGGAGGTCAGTCAAGAACAACGCAGTGCCCTCCTCAGTTAAGTGAACGCCATCCCTTCTGAACAGGCGAACATCTTCCGTGGTGATGCTGTCATGGCAGATTGTAGATCCACCAACCCTGTGCATCAAGCCATGCATGAATCCATTCTGTAAATGTCTGGACTTGTGAGCTGCCTGTTGACTGTTTGTTGTTTTTCATGTCTGTTGAGGAATTATATCAGACCACACAAAATGACAACGTGGCCACCATGACTGCAGGTGTTCAAATATTGCTGTGATTTAAAACTGTAGCCTTCCGAGTGGTTGACTGATGACATCATTCCCTCCAATGTGCAGCACAAGGATGTCGGGCTCAGGGTAGATGGAACACTTCTCTTCCAACAACTGCAGTACTCTGCTCCAATACATACCTCTTCTTGCAATCCAATATACCTTCACACTGGATGTGGGGAAGCTCAAGTTGTACTGGTTTTCAGTTTCGGAAGCATGGCTGGCAGCCCAGTGAATGTAGGAATGGCCACATACCCACACTCTCACTTGTTGTTCTCCTGCTCGTGAAGCCATGCCAGTGTCAGAAGGTGGACAAACCTGCACAGGAAAGAAAATGCAAATAGATTACTACTGATGTTTGACAAATATATTGGAAGACTACATATATATGTATATCGTATGCATTAGATGGTTAGCCCATCCAAATCTTCCAACCTATCCACAGGGGTAGTATTCTTTGCATTAGGTACATAAGTGGTGATGACACTGCAGAGGTACATACCTACTACACATGAAAACACCAGATTACACACAATGACTGACAAGGGGGCACAGAAAGGTCCCAGGTAAACAGAAAAAGCAGGGTAAGGATCGCCACTCCACTAATATGCCAAGGACAGGCATGGGGCTTCATGTCGTGGGCGTCTGAAGTGTCCCATACCTGTGCTGGCTACCCACTCAGACTGCTGGTTGCAGCAATGACTCCCAATTGCATGCAGTGCCAGCACTTTGCCTTACCTCTGCCTTTTCCATTTACATGTGTATTTTCGGCAATGGCCATAAGGAGTGAAAGGGGGGAGGTAATGTAAACCCTCTTGCCCTGACCTACATACATTTACTACACCTGACGGGAGGGAGAATGCGTGGAGAGCTACACCAAGACAACATGTGAAAAGACCAAGACTGACCCAGGCTTTGTCTTTTTGCATGTGTCCTTTCTCGAAGGGAAACATTGCATCACAGTGGCACCACCAAGGCCATGCTTACGTAGGAAAGCAGCACTATGGGACTGAGCTGAAGAGTCTCCAAGTTCCCAACTGCCATCCAGGTCGATGATAAGATCCATGGTGGCTGGTTATGTCCCCCCGTGATGCATCCACCAACACAAGATTCTGAGATGGGACAGCTTAGGGTTTTGGCTGCTCCCTTTCCAGTGATTCCCAGAACATCAGAAGATACAGTCTTACCTTACCTTAGCTGAAATACTGACAAGGGGGCATAGAAAGGGCACATGTAAAGAGAAAAACTAGGGTAAGGAACACTGCTCCACTAATATGCCAAGGGCAGGTATGGGGCTCCATCTGCTGGTTATCTGAAGTGTCCCATACCTGTGTTGGCTGCCCACTCAAACTGCTGATACCACTACTGTCTCACGACTTACTTCAGTGTCAGCAGCCTACCTTACCTCTGCCTTTTCTCTTTACATGTGCCCATTCAGCAATGGACCTAAGGGATGAGGGATGGAAGTAACTTACTAATTGCTGCCTTGACCTTCATACATTTATTGTACCAGAGTGGAGGGAGAGTGAAAGGCCACACTGCATTGGAGAAAGACGTACCTAGACTCTTTATTTTTGCAGGTGGCCTTTCGGAGAGGGAATGAAGGCATCATAGTGGCACCCATGAAACCATGCACATCCTGGAAACAACCCAGTGGGACTGAGCTGAAGAGTCTCCAAGTTCCCCACTGCCATCCAGGATGATCCTAACAGTCATGGTGTCTATGTGTGCTGCCCACTGATGCACACACCATCAGAAGATGCAGACTTAACTTAGCTGAAATACTGCATGGGTGGACACTGACAAGGGGGCACAGAAAGATCACATGTAAAGAGAAAATGCAAGACTAACCCTGACCTTGTCTTTTTGCATGTGTCCTTTCCCGGAGGGAGAAACTGCATCACAGTGGCCCCCCTGAGGTCATGCTTACCTAGGAAAGCAACACTATGGGACTGAGCTGAAGAGTCTCCCAAGTTCCCAACTGCCATCCAGGTTGATCATAAGATCCATGAGGGTTGGGAGTGACACACACTGATGCACCCAGCAGCCTGGCCACAACTTTATGTTGTACAGTGTGCACTGTACATCTTACTGTTGTCAGCAATCTGCTAGACCCTTATGGCCATAGCACTCACCAAAGTATTCAACACACAGGTTAATCTTGCAGGTTGGGCATCCCCATGATGGTTTAGCACATTTACCCTTGCTGGCACAGTGCTTGTATCGTGACTTACGCTATTTCACTTGGAAGTGTGAGCTTTGTTCAAAAAGGCTCATGGGCTCTGGGACAGTAATCTCAATGCATCTTTTCCATTTCTTGTAGGTGGCCAGGAGGTGCATGCCTAGGTTTCTTCTAATCTGTAACTGGCTTGCCGCAGTAACATGGCCAGAATGTGAAAGCTGCCAGTGGCTGCTGCTCTCATGGAATAAAATGTAAGCATTCACTATGGCCACATCCCATAGGAACCAGAACAAGTACAGCCACCATTTTCTTGCTATTCATGCAGTTGGATACTGCATCCTGAGCTGATCGGCTCGGTCCACCCCATTCATGTATGTGTTGTACATGTTTACAACTGGTGGACATAGCACTGAAGCTTTTGTTCCATCGTGCTGTCTCCTGCGTGTGCAGGAGACTGCCAAGGTTAGGTTAATATTAGTTGACAGCAAAAATACTAGGTTGCTATCCTTCCATTTACTTGCAAGCAGTGGTCCATTCTGCAACTGCTTGTAGAACCCTCAAGGCGCCTTACCAGTGATCTGTCTGTTGAATGTTACAGGCCATCCTGACCTATTGGTGCACATGGTTCTGCAGCAGTACAGACCATCTTGCAGCAGTTGCTGTGCCAGAGGGCCAGAGGAGAAGAAGTTGTCAATGTAAATGTGATGCTTCTTTCCAATCAGCCCCCGTGTTAGGTCAACCACAACTCGGTTTGCCAGTCCAAACTCTGTGCTCTGCTCTGCCTTTCCAGTGTATACCTGGATTTCAAGCACATAACCATTATGTGAGTCAGCCAGCACCCATACCTTAATGCCGTACCTCTCCGGCTTGCCAGGCATAAACTGAATGTCACACATTCACGGAAGCCAACCATGGCTTCATCTACTGCCACCTCATGATGCACATTATACTGTGTCCTACGTGCATGAAGTACAGCATCCAGTATTGGCCGTATATGATGTAGCTTGTCATGACCCACAGCCCTGTGGCAGTCTGAGGTTTTTGTCATTGCAGTGGAAATACTGCTGAATTTTTTCAAACCTCTCTCAGGTCATGTACTTAGCTATTGGGAAATGACCATACACATGGTGTGTTTCCCAGTACTGCCTGTATTCTGCAACATGTACAATAGACATGTATATTCTGACACCATGAAATGTGCGTATGTCTCCAGGACAAACTGGACTCCACCGCTTATCAACCTTGCCTGCTGCAGCCTGCCTCTGCAGCATAGTGGTTAGTTTCATCAGCAATAAGTCAGTAGAGTTACTCTGGGAACATCAACTCGAGGAAATTCATCTCTGTGCTGTTTGAGTCCAGGTTGGTTACTGAGCCGACCGGACACACAAACTCATCAGTGCGAACTGGTGTTAGGCATCTCTCCCACGATATGTTACATGGTGGGCATGCTCGCCGTATCTTTTTGGTTTGCCTCCCACACTTTGGAATGGAAACTACGGGGTGGTTAAGAGATGGTACCCTGTGATCAGTTTCAGTACCCACTGGTTTGTATGCACTTCTGAGTGGAGTATTCGCACACATCCCATGCTGCGGCACACTCAGATCCTTGCTTGACAAGAAGCTACTTTGGCTCAGATCCAGTGGACTTTCTCCATCCGAATCAGCCTGCTGTGGATTACGCCTGAACTCATGTACAGTAGGAGGCATATCCACTTCCTTGTCAGCAGTAGGCCTGGCCTGGGCTATGGAGGACTGCAAAGGTCTGTCAGTCAGGCCATGTCCTTGCCTTAACTCAGATAGAGGCAATTCATCCTCCGTGTCAAAATTGGATTCAAGTTGATGACCACTACTGTGTGTGGTATCATTCCTTAGCTGGGCTAGGGGCACGTCATCCTCATCCTCACTGTCGTGGTCAGTTTCATCAACAGTAGTGAGGTCGGGGGTGGCAGATCGTGGGGGTCTGTCAGGAATGGGTGGGACAGGGGCATCATCTTTATCAGCGATAATGGCCTTCTCAAGCAGAGGCAGGTTTGAAGTCGCACAAAGGGGGAGATTTATTAGTGGGGTTGAATGAGGAAGAAAGAGGGGCTGGAGGGTTAATCTTGGGAAAGGTCCTGGTCAGGTCAGAAATAGTTTCTAAGAAGAATGAGTTAAAATCAGAGGCTAGATCAAGATCCAATTTGCTTGGGTCAGGACAAGGATTATTTCTGGATTCTGGATTAAGCAGTGAGTTTATTGATTTCCAGAATTGCTTGGGGTTTTTGTTGTTGTTGGACTGGAGTTTGATATAGTAGGACTTTTTGTCCTTGGTTATTAGCTGTTTTGCTAGGTTACATTACTGTTTGCATTGGAGCAGGGTATTGGGAAGCTTATCTTTTTGGTAGAGCTTCCAAAGTTTATTCCTTTGGTGCATAATTTTCTTAGTATCTTTGGACAGCCAAAGAGCTGTATTAGTTTTACCCTCTTGTGTCTAAGAGGGGCAAGGGAGTTTAGGGTGTCTAGGAAGACAGAGTTGAAGTGTTCTATAGCATTGTCAAGAGGAAGGGAGTTTAGTATTTGCCAGTTCATTTGTTTAAGAATGATGTGGGGTTGAAATTACTGAGGTTACGGGTATAAATATATTGGTGCTGGTGAGGGGTAGACGTCATTGAGCAATGAATGTAAGCTGGGAAATGGTCGCTGATGGAATCAGGAGTTGTGCCAGAGTTGGTTATTTTATTAGGATCAGAGACTAATATCCAGTCTAAAGTGGAACCAGGGGGATTTACTTTGTTAGGTCGGGTGACTGAGTGAATTATCTGACAGAAGTTATAGAGGTTGATGGATAGGGAGAGAGAGGTGCTATTAATTTTGTTTCAGTCAATATTTACATCTCCTAAAATATAAGTTTCATACTTAATTTCAGTAGAGGCCCATAGGAGAATATCCTCAAGGGTAGAGATATTGCTACCAGGAGAGATATAAAGGGCTATTATGCAGATATTCTTGTGTTAATTCATTTTTAGTAGTCCAGCAGTCAATTCTGTGTTCTGGAAATGTGGAATTGGAGTTTGGAGGGGTATTAAGGTGAGGAGACTGGAGTATACTAACGGTCATTTCTGAGAATATTGAATCCTGGGGGTAGGATCTCAGCATCTGAGATATGGGGTTTGAGCCAAGTTTCAGATATTGCTAAGATGTCTGGCTGGTTGTGGCATAGCCAAGCTTGAAAGTGATGAGCTTTGTTGTTAAGACTCTGGGCATTCATGGTAAAGATTTTTAGGGTGTTGTGGGAGGAGGTAGGGGTAGGTGTTGCAAGTAGGGGGACTAGGACCAGGGCTAGACTGTTGAAGGAGGTATCCTTTAGCCATCTGAGTTTAAATAATGTGAGTTTTGGAAAATCCAGGAGTAGTTTAGGAGAAACTATCTTAATTGTAGAGGAAAAGATTTTAAGTTGGAATAGGTAAAGTGGGTTGGGCTGTATAAGTGAGGAAGAGATTGAGTAGAAATGTGAGAAGGATTGTAGGTGAAGGTGGGGTTGTGAAGAGGTTATTTTTGTAGGTAATATTACATAAACAGTGAAGGAGAACAAGCTGGTGTAGTAGAGAGGAATTAGGAAGACAAAGAGAAAGCAAGGGGTGTAGAGAGAGTGGTGACTTAAGAAATGCATATTGAAAAAAGGAGAATGGTATAACAGGATAAGGAGAAAGGAGGATGTCTGTGAAGCAGTAAAGGTATAGGAGGACAGCGAAGTGGGCTTTAATTGTTTACGGAGGGAGGAAGAAGTGAAGAGAGTTTAAGTGAGAAGGTAATGATTGGGAGGAAAGGGGAGGGAAAATTCCTATATTTGGTGGAGAGGACGGGGTAAGAGGAATGAGCTGCTATTGGGTAATTAGGTAGGAGGGAGGGGTATGTGATGAATAAAGGTAGGACCCTTGGGGGTGGGTGGGATATGGGGGTAGGGTAGGGGAGCGGAGTGAGCCCGCAGGGTGAACGGAGTGGGTAGACACAAAAGAAGGAAGGAGCTCAAGAGGAACAATCAGTGGAAGAGGTTTATTAAGGTAAGTTTAGTTATGTATAGATACGTGGGAGTACAGTAGTACAGCAGGTTAGAGAATAGCTAGATGATAATTGTAAAAGTAGGATTTAAAGCTGAAAGTATGTTAAGAGCAGGGCTTAGAATAACCGAGTTGAGATGTATTAATATTATAAGCCAGATGGCTAAATAAATAAGGGGTGGGACTGACTGAAATAAGGGTGCCACCTAGTGGACAGGTTATGTATTACAATGGAAGTTCCATCTGGGAGAAAGGCTGATCAAGGAATTGGGAAGGGAGAAAATACACAGAAGGGGCTTGTGCTAGTGAGAAGAGAAAGTATGCTAGCTACAGGGTAGAGAGGGGCTATGGCTGCTGGCTGTCCCGGCTGTGAAGCGAGCTTTTAATCACCAAAAGTAAAAAATGTCAAGCATATGCTTTACTGCCAGTTTAGGGAGTACACATACATGGGGTGGCGAAAGCCACATCACTATGGCTAGGCTTACAAATGCCCCAGGGCAGATAGCCTAGTACTAAACTATGAAACTATGTTTACTTCATTACTGGAAGGGTGCTAGGATAGCAGTCCAGTGGGAGTTCAGGTTATTTTGAAAGGGGTCCATAGCCGGCAAGCAGGTAGACTCTAGGTTTTGGATTTGAAATAGGCAGGATGCAGAGCTGGGAACTTTTGAAAGAGAGGGAGAAAAAAAGAAGTAATCTTAGTACATGAATAAGAAGTTATGTCTTACCATAACGTTCCATGTTAGTTGTCTTCTTCTCGCCTTCTTTCTTGCTGGATGGGTTCGGAGCCGATCCTCAGCTCCGACTCGGCCTATACTATAGCTCGAGAGCTATTTTTACCGGCTCGAGGCAGCCCTATATCCCACAATACCATGCGCTAACTCCCAGATCTCGTTTGGAAGCTAAGACATAGTATAAACAATAATATTATAAAAATAATATTATAATCCTCTTTTGCTAGAAAAGATTACCTGCTAGTAACACTAAGGATACAAGGAAAAGACGCAACATATTGTATCTCCAGAAATGGAAGGACTCAGAATCTCGAGTCTGTCCAGGCTAGGGGGCAGGAGGGAGGGACGCAAGAAAGAAGGCGAGAAGAAGACAACTAACATGGAACGTTATGGTAAGACATAACTTCTTAATGTTAAGTTGTCATTCTCGCCTTCATTCTTGCTGGATGGGACAGCGTCCCTAGCATCTTAGTCCTGGGTGGCTCAATGAAACAGACTCCTGAGTACAGTGGAACCAAAATCAGCTCTATTTCTGGAGGCTAAATCAAGCTTGTAATGGGCAATAAAGGTATGTTTGGAAGCCCATGTAGCTGCTGCACAAATGGCATCTAGTGGTAACCTTGCTTGAAACGCTGTTGAAGTTGATAGAGCCCTGGTTGAATGAGCCTTAGGCCTAGAAGGAAGTTGCCTGTGCCTCAACTCATAGACCAAGGTAATAATAGATGTCAGCCATCTGGAAAGAGTAACTTTCGAAACCAGAAGCCCTTTCTTGCCTGCCGCATAAGAGAGAAAGAGCTGGTCTGACTTTCTGAATTGCTTTGTCCTGTCTAGGTAATACCGTAATTGGCGATGAACATCTAATGAATGTAACTTTTGTTCAGCCCTGTTGGTATAGTCTGGAAAAATACAGGTAAATCAATGGAGTGATTTAGATTTGCTTCCGATAACACTTTTGGTAGGAAGGAAGGGTTTGTCCTGAGAGTTACCCTGTCTTTATGAAAAACCAAATAAGGAGGACGGACAGACAAGGCTTGAAGTTCCGAGACCCTTCTGGCAGATGTTACAGCTACTAAAAACAGCGTTTTCCAAGAAAGAAATTTGAAGGAGCAAGAAGCTGCAGGTTCAAAAGGGGGCAGAATTAGTGAGGTTAGAACTAAATTCAAATCCCATTGTGGAGGTGGATCTTTGACTGGAGGTCTGAGCAAAAAGATGCCCTTGAGAAAGGCTTTGCAGAGTTTGTGGGACATAATATTTGCGTCTGAGAGTCCAACATGAAAATTAGCAATGGCCGCTAATTGTACTCTGATAGTGGCCGATGATGACCCAGAATGAAAAAGCTCCGACAGAAAGTCCAGAACCTCATGAATGGGTGCATGGAAAGGATCTAAGGACCTAGTTTGTGCCCAGTGTGAAAAACGCTTCCATTTACTAGCATAAGTCTTCCTAGTATTGGACTTATGGGAGGCTAGAATGATATCACGAACAGGAGGAGAGATGAGGGGAAGCCTGGCTATGGCTGGAAGTGGAGCAACCAAGCTGTGAGGTTGATGGAATGTAGAGACTGATGCAGCTTGCCCGTGAGGTGGGTCAACAGATCCGGAAGGGGTTCCAGATGCCAAGGCTGTTCCAGTAGATATTTGTGCAGGAACGGGAACCAAACTTGTCGAGGCCAAAACGGGGCAATGAGGATCATTTTGGATCTCAATGCGGTTGCTTTCTGAATTAGTTGGGGGATCAACGGAAAAGGAGGAAAGGCATAGAAAAGACCCCGGGGCCAAACGTGAACAAGAGCGTCTCTGAGGGGTTGGCCTGGCAGAGGAAAAAGTGTGAAGAAGTCGAGGCACTTGCTCTTTTGGGGGGTTGCAAAAAGGTCGCAGCAAGGCTGGCCCCACTTCCGAAAAATTCCGTCTGCTACCGCTTGATTTAGAGACCACTCGTGAGGCATGAGGATAGTTCTGCTCAATCTGTCTGCTATGACGTTGGACTTCCCGGGGATGTGCGTTGCTATCAGAAACCATTGAGATGAAATCGCCCATTGCCAAAGTCTGAGTGCTTCTCGACAGAGGGGATAGGACCTTGTTCCGCCCTGCTTGTTTATGTACCACACCACAGACATATTGTCCGTTTGAATTGCTATAATCCCCGTGGGAAGAGAGCTCTGAAGGGCTTGCAACGTCAAAAGCACCGCCCTCATCTCCAGGACATTTATGTGCAAGGTGGCATTCTGACTGTTGCCAAGTGCCCTGGACCATCCTGCCCTGATAATGCCCCCCCCACCCGATCAGGGAGGCATCCGTTGTGACAGTGGCAACTGGAGAGGGGAGAACAAAGGGTCTGCCCTGAAAAAGCTGAGGGGAAACCATCCACCAGGAGAGATGTTTCTTGCAAGATGGGGTTATCCAAATGTTGTGGGTCATTGGTAGCTGTTGAAAGGACCACTGAGAAAATAGCATCCACTGAAGGAGCCTCATGTGGAAGCGGGCTAATGGAAGTAGAAGAATCGCCGCCACCATGAGGCCCAACACTTTCAATACTCGGTTGACCTGGACTTTGTTGGGCTGAAACAGGGGCTGAACATTCCGCCTTATGTCTGTCACTCTCTGGGGTGGTAGTGTTGCAGACATTTCTGTGGTGTTTAATACGGCGCCTATAAAGTTTATACATTGACAAGGCGACAAGGAGGACTTTGCAAAATTTATAGAAATACCCAGACTGTTGCAAATCTGAATAGTGTAATCCCTGGCCATTATGAGATCCTGTTTGGTGGTAGCGGAAATGAGCCAGTCGTCTAAGTATGGAAACACCTGGAATCCTTTCTGTCTCAGGTGAGCCGTGACCACTGCCAAACATTTAGTGAACACCCGGCGGGCTGTGGTGAGACCAAAGGGCAGAGCCCTGAATTGAAAATGACTGACTCCCAGCCGGAAGCGGAGAAACCTCCTGGAGCGTCTGTGTATCTTTATATGGTAGTACGTGTACTGGAGGTCCAACGAGCACATCCAGTTGTCTCTGCCCAAAAAGGGTAGAATGGACTGCAGTGTTACCATCCGAAATTTTGTCTTTAGTACAGAGTTGTTTAACCTGCTGAGGTCCAAAATAGGTCTCCAATCTCCTGTCTTTTTTGGTACCAAAAAGAACCTGGAGTAAATTCCAGATCCTAGCTGATCTGCTGGCACTGCCTGGATGACTCTTTTTTCTAACAGCTTTTTTATTTCTAGCCGAGCCTGACCCCTTTGTGCGGGTGGTATGTCTGGTAGGGGTTTTGGTGGTTGTACCGGAGGGAAAGTGAAAGGGATTTTGTAACCCTCGGATATGATCTTCTGTACCCATGTGTCTTGGGAGAGGGATTGCCAGGCTTCCGGGTACAGAGATAATCTTCCCCCGACTGCCTCCGAAGGCGGACAGTCGGGCAGCTTCTCAGGGATGCTGAAAGGGTTGGTCAGGAAAAGATTCCCTAGAACCCTGGTTCTGAGGACCCCCTCTGCCCCTAGGGCAGCGTCTGTTATTATTCCCCCCTCTGCCTCTAGGGGGAAATTCACCACGTGCGGCAAGTGCGACTCCCTGAGGTTTGCGGAACCACATCTTTCCCCCCTTCTGTCCCTTAGTATAAGGTCTAGAAGGCGTGGAAAAACGGACTCCCACGGCAGGGAGAGTTTTACCATCTTGCTCGCATCTGGTGAGGGTATTCTTCACCTGAGGTCCGAACAATTCCAAACCGTCAAAGGGGGTGTTAGTGAAGGACGCCTTGAAGGGATCGGCAAAGTTACAGAGTCGCATCCAAGCGTGACGTCTCAACGCAATGCCTGTGCCAGCGGCCCTACTCGCTCCATCGGCTGCATAAGAAATAAGCCGCATGGAGGAGTTAACAATGGAGTTCAGGGTAGCCAGCTGAGAGTTTATTTTGTCCTTAAACCCCGCAGCAGAAGGATCCTGTACCGTTTCACCCAACTCTTTGAGCAAGTCTCTCTGAAGGCAGGTGAAATGACATAAATAGTTCAGCAATCGCATAGAAAAGGTAGCTAAAGCAAAGGTCCGCTTGCCGTACCTGTCCATGGTCCTGGACTCTTTGTTAGGAGGATGAACAGATACAGAAGGATCAGCCAATTCCTTCTTAGTGGCTGCTGCTACCACCATAGCATCAGCTGAAACACCTTTGGTGAGAAAGGATTTGTCATCTGGAGCAGAAATAAATTTAGAAGGCCTCCTAGGGGTAGGTTCCACTGAATCAGGAGCTGCCCACGCCTTTCTAGCCACTACCTCCATTAGTGGGTCGAAAGGGGGAGACACCCAGGAGGTGGAAGGGCGAGATCCAAAAGCGTCAAGGTAAACTGACTTGTCCTCGGAAGGTTTGAGAGTGGACCAATTTCCCCTCTGTCTTAGGATTTCCAGGATGTCTGAAAAGGAGACATCCTCAGAGGGGGATCTGGGGGAACCTTCCGACTCATCCATGTCGGTGTCCGACGTGACAGACTATGTGCTTCCTCTTGCACTTTCTTTTCCTAGGGGGTTCCCCTGAAACTTCAGCGGAGCCCTCGGAAGAGGAGGCAACACCCAAGGTGGGTACCCCATACTTTGGATCTCTGCTGACAGGTGCAAGAGAATGGCCAGAGACCGTAACAGGCACTATAGAGGGAGGAGCCGCAGAACTTAACCTTGGAGTGGACACTTGGTCCAGCACACTCCTCATCACCTCGAAGGCTCCCCCATCAGATACCAAAGGCAGCACTGGCTCCGAAGAGACCGGAACCGCCCCCGGAACCGAAAGAGAAGGCTCTGAGAATGATGTCGGGGCCGAACTAATCACAGCCGAAGCTCCGAGAGAGAGAGCGGGGTCAGACAAGGGTCCGATGCCACTCGCCCCCTCGGAGCCGACAATGGAGTCTCGGCGCCCGGACCTCTCCACGGATGGAACCAATGAAGAGGTCGGAGCCGATGACACCGGAGCCGAAGGAGGAAGTATCGGCTCCGACGTGGGCAAGGTCACGGTTCCGACAAACTCCGGCTCTGAGCTCGAGAGATGAATCGGAGGAGGAATGGATAGCTGTATCGAAGGAGCCACAGTCTGGTGAGATGGGCTCTGGTGCATTTGGGCCAGCACCTGAGATTTTATAAGTCTACTGACCACTCTCTCAATGTCATGGTCGGAGAGCCTGGATGACCTCTATGAATGAGTCCTATGACTCCGCTCCGATAAGAGAGGGGACCTCGCAGCCGATCTAACAGACTCTAGCGAAGGGGACCTAGAGCGCTTGCGCGCTGGGGTCGGTTCCGATGATGGTTTCGGAGCGGAAACCACTTTGCTCATCTCGGAGCCAGCCGGAACCGAGGTCGGAGCCGAGGGTTTGGTGGTTTTTGACAATTTCCCCGAGCCAGACTTGGACGGGGAGTCATCAGGCTTTAACAAGCCCCTTAGGATGAGCTTGTTACGCCTTTCCTGCAGGACTCTTGAACTAAATCCGTGAAAAACGGAACAAGAGTCCTGCAGGTGTAAAGGCCCCAAGCAATAGACACAAGAAGTGTGACCGTCTGTCAGAGACATTTTCTGACAGCACGAGTCACACTTCTTGAATCCCGAAACCTTAGGGTCCTTTGACATCCTGACAAAAAAAGGAACACAGTCAGCCCACACACACACACTTAATTAAGTTAAGCAGAACTGACTAAAAAAGACCCACACACACACTGAAAGGGGTGGGGGAAAACTAAGGAAAAGCCCATAGGCCCAAGATAAAAAACTAACTAAGAAAGGGAAAAAGGGCTATTGAAAAGGGTAAGGCAGTTAGAAGGGACCTAAAGAAGGGTAACTAACTGGAAAAAAAAAACTACTAAAACTGAATATAATCTGAAAATTCACTTACTGACCAGAGCCGGTAAAAACAGACTACCTCGCAGCGAAGCAGCAAACGAGATCTGGGGAGTTAGCGCATGGTATTGTGGGATATAGGGCTGCCTCGAGCTGGTAAAAATAGCTCTCGAGCTATAGTATAGGCCGAGTCGGAGCCGAGGATCGGCTCCGAACCCATCCAGCAAGAATGAAGGCGAGAATGACAACTTAACATGTTATATTATGCAGGTATGGCAATAATTTACATTCATTCAGTACTGCTAAAAGCTAGAAATGTAGGTTAAAACAAACACTCAATACAAAAATCAAGTTACATTCATTCAGTACTGCTAAAAGCAATAAATGTAGGTTAAAACAAACACTTAATACACTGCAAGAGAGCCCTTGATAAGTCTTTAAACATAGGGCTACTAGGAGAATCTTACTGATATTGTAGTGCCATTGTTCAGATAAAGAGGTATTAATGTAGGCAAATTCTACCAACTATATTGACCTTTTATATGCAGGCTGACTAGTAGGCACCTGGGGTACAGTATTTACAGGAGTAATAATATGCACATCCAGCTTTACTAGTGCTGATGCAAAAATGTAACTTTGACCATGTGTACTATTTCAGTACTAATAGGCACATTTACCTTAAGCAGTACACCAAACAAGAACTTCAGGCAGAGTTACTTTCCACATATAGCTTCTTTCATAACTAATAGGGAGGCTGCTGTCTTGTGTTGCCCATGTGCAAAATGCTAAATGGAAGCTATGCACTTTCTTAGAGGCTATTCAAAGCTTAGCCGTATTAAATAAGTTAGCATTTAGTTCCCCTGTAGAATCCTTAGAAGCATTCTTTCACAGAGGTAGCTTGGCATAAGTGAGATCGGGAATATTGAAAACTGAACTAGTTCCTATTGGGTTATTCTTTTGATTTAAAGTTAAAATAAAGTATGATTAAATGAAGAGGTGGACATAACAGCTCTGCATTTCTGGTTGTTGAACTGAAAGCGTTCATAAAGCATAGTGCTGTAATGAACGAAGGAAAAGTTGTGGTACACCTGGCAGCACAGCAATCCTCAATGGGGTGAATGCTAGGAAAGCGTGGTGCTTTAGATAGCTCCACAGCCTACTTATCTGGAGTAAAACCTTATTACTTAATATTAGACACAGGTCAATAAGAGGAGTAGTACATGTAGCTGTACAGCGTTTCCCGGTAAAGGGCTAGAACGCTAAGAAAGGCGTGGTGCTTAATGGACTCCACAGCCTTCCAATCAGGTGTAAAACATTCACAAAGTAGTTATAGATGCAGTTTAGACAAAGACCCCTTGAAATAGCTAAAACGTATGGGAAATTAAAAATTATTTGCCGAACAGCAACTGTAGCACTGGAAGTTCCACCTTTGCGCACTTCGTTGCTTCTAGTAGCTACACGTGGGTGACGTAAACACAGACCAGCCTTTTTGGAGTTATACAATCTAGCACATTAAGCCCTGTTATTTAGCAATCATGAACAGTATTACAACAATTCAAAGCACATAGAGAACTAGAAAACTTTAGCAAGAAATACACAAAGACTATAACACTTCTAAGCACTTCAACGGAGTCACAGCTTGGCGAGACTGTAATACTTAATAAGTAAAACACGCTACCACGCTGCAACAGTAGGAATCCAACATTTGTGTAGCTGAAGCAAAAATTAGCATTTAAAAAATGCTTCTATGCTACTACATTGAGAAATCAGCTAAAAAGTACAGGGAAGGTACAATATATCACTTACACCAGTCGCAGGCACCAGGACCAAGAGCGCGCAGCAGCCAGTGGTAATTCCAGGGAAAGAAAAGATGGCGCCTAGAGGAGTCACTAATATTTATAAAATACAGGGGGAGTAGGGGGTGGAAAAGGGGGGGGGGTAACAGAGAGGACAGATAAAGAGGGAGGGAAATAGACCTCCCGCAGTCAGAAGGCTAAAATAAGGGATAAGCCAACAGTAAGAGACTGGAGAGGGGGAAGGGGAAGCACAGAGAAATTAGAGAATAGACACGTAAACCTTGTGGCGAGGAAAGGATGTAGACAAACAGGGAATGAGAATGTCAGAGATAAGTATAGAGCCAAACACAAAAGAAGGAAGCAGCTCGAGAGGAACCATCAGTGAAAGAGGTTTATTAAGGTAAGTTTAGTTATTTATAGATAAGTGGGAATATAGTAGTAGAGTGTGTGTGTGTGTGTGTGTGTGTGTGTGTGTGTGTGTGTGTGTGTGTGTGTATATATATATATATATATATATATATATATATATATATATATTTATATGTTTATATACATACTTATGTACATTATAATATTTATATATATATATATATATATATATATATATATATATATATATATATATATATATATATACAGGGATACTAAAATTGAGCAAAACAGCCAAATGTCAATACTGTTAATATTTGACAACAATGTTAATTCATCACTAAGCATGCACCAAGAAATAACCTTGGAGCATATAAGTGAAAAACTTAATTTATACCTTTTGATATCTGTTTAAAAATTATGAAAGTGTGGCAATGATAGTGATTTTGCAGCTTCTTAGATAACCTATATGAGATGAACATACCAAGAAAGTCATGCAGTTTTGTAGAAGACAGTGGTTCCCAACATACATTTAGACTTCTTAGTGCAAGAAATCTAGACAAAGTCTAAAAAAATGGAGGGGCAAATGTAAATGTTACTCTTATAAACTTAGAAAGTTGTTAGAATAATAGGATTTATGTTAGCATGTATTTTCTGAAGGATTTGAACTCAAATGTATGTAATTATTAGTAACTTCAGTCCTCAGCGATTTGTCAGAAAACTACAAATTTTGTGAGGATCAGACCAAAACTGTGAGGCAAAAGTGTGTATATTATGTGAAAATGTCGACAGTTGAGAGGTGTGGCTCCCAATGTAAGTGGCTAATTGTTAGTGTCCGTCACCTGTGCACCACATATTAAATTACTCCTATGATAACGTCACTGTCATCTGCTTCATTGTTATCAGACTGTCTTCAAAGTTTAATGGTGATAAAGAACCTAACACTGTGATTTTAAAGCCAGGTTTGCCAATGAATTCAAAGGGCATTTTCATGGATGTCATTAGAATACCATCTAGTGGTCTTTGTGACTTCAGAGTACAAATTTGTTGGGACATCAGGGGTGTTGGCAGTGCTGTTGAACTATCCCACTTTAAAATTCTTTATCTCCTATGTTTAGTCTGAGTACTGGAACATGAGGGGACATGAATGCTCTTTTAAGTGCCCTTCTAAGTATCTAGTTGTTTCAGTAAGTTGCTTTTCAACGACACAGAATTATGTAGTGCCATTCGTGTAACTCATGGTCATACACTTGTTCTGTAGCCTGTCCCAAGGCTTTTGCCAATGGAGTGAGTTATCAGTTTCATTAGTTAATACAGTGTGAAGGTCTCCATATTAAGAAAGGTTTTGCCACAAGCAAAAAACAATATTGATATTCATTCTGGTATTGCTGAAAGCAACTCAGTTCCACAGACCATGTCTAAGTGCTTCTACTGTGTGCAAATAATTTGGACACTGTTATCACAGGTGAGCCTTTGCTAACCTGAGCTGCTCACTTACCTTATTATCTGTTGGCTTGCATGTGGTAATAGTAAGTAGCACCCAGTAACAGTAAGTAGCATATAGTAACAGTAAATAGCATGCAGTAACAGTAAGTACTACACAGTAACAGTAAGCAGCATGCAGTAACAGTAAGTAGCATGCAGTAACAGTAAGTAGCACACAGAAGCAGTAAGTAGTATGTAGTAACAGTTAGTGTAACAACTTCCAGCACAGCAGTATCTGTGCAGGCATGAAGCAACAGTGAGTTCAGAAATTCCTATAGGTGTCTCTTGCCTTCATTCTGTTTCACATGCATCGTGTATATTAGATGATGCAGACAGTGACTCTGTAGCTGTAACCTTATAAAAGGCATACTCTGCAGGTATCTCCCTCTAAGGTGCTGATAATAAGTTGGTTTTGAATCATTCTAGTGGTTCCTTTCACAAAATATAGAATCTTTAAAAGTGAACAGTTGATTGAAGGAAAATCTGTACTTCTCTTTAACAATATCACAGTATAATACTAAATAGCTGGCAGTTAATGTAAAGGTCTAAGGCTCTGATCTGATAATGAGTTGCTTCCTGTACTGGGTTTGAATCCTCCTACCTTTATTTGCCTATTGTGTGACTCTGACCAAGTCACTTAACCAGACAATGGCCCAGCACACAACTGAAAAAGGACAGTTTTATCCAATGGACTTACCCAGTCAACAAATAAGTAAAAAATGTGGTCAAACTATTTTCCTTTGTTTCAGGCAGTTTCTGTAAAGGAACTAAATATTTGTCACTAATAACAGAAACATTATACAAACAAATAACAAAAAGCAGGAGCACACTCAAGCAAATCTGCAGTCTGCGGCTACCACTCCACCCATACAGTATAAGAAGGAATTAGTACTGCAAACTAAACAAGGATATACATTTTGAGACTCAAGAGCAAGAGCACACTCAAGCAAATCTGCAGTCTGTGGCTACCACTCCACCCATACAGTGTAAGAAGGAATCAGTACTGCAAACCAAACAAGGATATACATTTTGAGCCTCAAGGGCAGGGTCAGTCCACCCAGGCATTATACTTGTATGTTTTATGAGAGTGAAGCTATTACATTAACAGTATTTCTTAGTAGTTCTCAGCTTGCTAATAAAACTGACTGTTGTAGCCTTGTGTCCTCTCCACCCCTCCCGCTAGTACAGTAATCCTAACTGTCTAATAGACAGTATACATTTAATTCACAACCCTGTGACTAAATTAACCATCTAGCAGCCCTCTCAGTGCTTTCTGCCATAGTTTGTATAACCTGGAGGCACACCTGTTTATTTGCATCTCTATACATTCCCCTTCATTGCTAATTTATCTCCCTACTCTAATCTGTGCACAAACTGGTTACTAATCAGCAAGTCAATGTGAAGACACACTCCCAACCTTAATAAAATTTGCTGTCTTTTCTCTCCTTTACTTTACAGGTAGTTTGAATTATTACTTGCCCCATCTGAGGCCTTCACTGATTTCCACTGATTGCATCTCTGGTTTCTTTGCATTCCACCTGGTTTACACCCCTTGTGCTATCTCCCTCCCCCAATACAAAGTCTATATTAGAATCCTGATGAGCATGGAGCCATCTTTAAATTTCTAGTCTCCCACCAGGACACAAGTGCTCTTCAGCAATTACATTCTGCTTGCCGGTAAACCATTAGACCTCAGGAATTTGTTTAAAGTGTTCAGATTTATAAAGTAATACTTACTTTTTTCTCTTGTCTTGGTTGGCTCTGCCCCACTCCGTTCACCCTCGCTAGCGCTCGGGCTCTCTCTGCTCCCCTGCCCTTACCCCTATTCCCTCCTGTTCCCACTACCTCTGCATTTATAGTAATCACAGCCACACCCACAGCTCACCTTCACATCACCACCACCAATCACAGCTGGTCAAGTCATATCACATTATATCACACCAACTTGCTCCACACAAAATACTCCCAATCACTCTCATTCCCACTAGGCATTTTTTATATCACCCACACTACTTCCCCATCCACATATAGTGCAACCCTGTAATTCCTATTCAGAACCCCCACCTAGAAACAACTTAAACTTTATAACCATGACTATCACACAACTAAGTCTAGTCTGTCTTCTCATAATTCTTTACAACACCACAAGTTATCACTCTAGCAATATCCCTAAACTTAGTAGCACAACACTACGTTATGCACTCTTGTATACAGACACCACACATTATAATAATATCTGCCCACAGTTATTCAAGAACTACATAACGGACCAATTCAGAACTAAACACATATGCTCTCATTCCTACTCCAAAAAAACACAATACTTTCTCACACTCCCCACCAAATTCCAACATCTGTATAACCATTTCAACTCCAAGCTCACCATAAGTGGGGATATCCACCCCAACCCAGGCCCAAATCCATCCTGTCCAACACAAACTGCTCCAACACAAATGTCAGAACATAACACCCCCACTTTCTTCATCCCTGGGCAAATCAACAACAGCAGCAAAACCAACCATCTTTTAATGCTAAGTATTAATATTAGAAGTATCAAAAATAAAATACCTGAACTCCAGGCCACAATAGCACACTACTCCCCAGACATAGTTGCTTTAACAGAAACCTGGCTAAATAAAAACACAGCTAACTCAGAAGTTCTCCCTACCGGCTACAATATCATTAGACAAGACAGACCACTTCGTAAAGGGGGTGGAACTGCCTTACTGTACAAGACCAACTTAACTGTCTGTCAATTACCAAACTCCTACCCCTCCCCCAATAATTGGGACATACTTATCTCACAACTTCAACTTCACCCTAAAAAGGTCATCACCACAATTGTAATCTGTATTCCACCTGGTAATACACCTGCTAGCCTTGAAGACTTCCTTGTGTTCTTCCACATACTCACAAGAAACCCTTATTTTGGGGTACTTCAACCTAGATTGGTTCACCTGTGTATCAGAACCACCAAGTAATGTAATAAATCTCCATGGCTACCAGTAGCTAGTCCAAATTCCAACTAGATGCGATAAAAAATCTAAAAGGGAATCCATCCTTGACTGGGTCTTAACTAACAACCCCACATTGTACCCTCACACAGGCAGTCTCCCAGACACCTTAAGTGACCACAACATAATATACTTTATACGTAGTAGAACAAGCATATGCAAAACCAATAACTATATATCCACTAGAAACACAAAAAAATTCTCTCCTGAGGTCCTCAACACTTTACTCTGTAACTGTGACTAGACCCCCCCTAAAAACTCTCCCACTTGACCAGGCTGTAGCATATTTCAACAAAACATTTCTATAGCACCTAGACACTGTCACTCCATTGCACAAAATCAAGGTTAGAACCTCTACAAACCCCTGGCTCAGTAAAGAAACCAAACAAATCCTCAAGTCCAGAGACACTGCCTGGCTTTACTATCAAAAAAACAAAGAAACACAAAGCCTAACTTAAGTAACAAGAACTGCGCAACCATGCAAAACAATTCTTTAGGCTGGACAAAAAATCCTACTACACAACATTACAATCTAAATACCAACACAACCCGCAAAAATTTTGGAAAAATGTAAACCAGCTACTAAAATCCACCCAAAAGGCTACCCCCAAACCAACCACCCCTGACACTAAAGTTCCCATCGAAACACAATTCAGCTCCCACTTTGTGAACTCAATTCTATCCTTAGTATCACAGGACCGTTCCTTCCTCACTATCCCCCCAACACAAATAACACTAATACAAGCTTTACCCTCAAAACAGTTTCCACCACGTCAATCAAAAGCATGCTCTCCAAACTAAAAACCTCATCAACAGCAGCCAACCTACTCCCCAGCCATTTCTTGAAACTTACAGCAGATGCTATTGCTATCCCAGTCTCCACTGTCATAAACAGATCAAATGTTGAAAACTATGTGCCCAAACTCTGGAAAATATCCTATGTTACACCCATACATAAAGGCGGGACCTCCACTGAACTTAATAATTACAGACCCATTGCTTTACTCTCCCCCTGGCCAAAAATCCTAGAAAAATGCATCCATACCCAGATGCTAAACTCTCTCCTAGACAGCAACATCCTGTCACCTGCTCAGCATGGTTTCAGACCTGCCCATAGTACCACTACAACCCTCCTCTGCTTCACAGACCCAGTAAACCATCTCAGAAATGAAGGTCTACAAGTGTCAACTCTTTTTATGGATATGTCCAAAGCATTTGACACGGTCTCACACCAAATCCTGCTAAACAAACTAAACCAATATCATCTATCAAATTCCACTCTTACCTGGTTCTAAAACTACTTAACTGACAGGTACCAAGCCATGAAAATGGAACATTCTCTCTCTCCTCAGCTGCCCATAACTATAGGAGTCCCACAGGGTTCTAGCTTAGGACCACTACTATTCACAGTCTTCACAAATGACCTCCATACCTCCACACAGCATGCATCTATAATTCAGTATGCAGATGACGCTACCTTAATCTGTGCTGCACAAAACATTCCCACCCTCCTGCAAACAACTCAACTAGCATTCTCTGACGTTGAAAACTACCTTACCAAAGCCCAACTTATCCTCAATCCAAAGAAAACTCAGCTTATGATTATAATCATTTCTAACAAAAACACTAACAGTCAATTCACTGTCTACTCCACAAATGCTACTCCAGATGCTCCAGTGGCACAGGCTAAGCTATTGGGAATAACCATAGACTCCCACCTAAAATTTGATAGTCATCTCAACTTAACTATTAAAAAAGTACATGCCAAACTGGGGTCACTGTACCGTATCAAACCATTTCTTACCAACAACACAAGATCAGCCATTGCTCACTCCCAACATCTATCCACCCTACTCTATGCATCTCCCATTCTGACTAATCTCAACAAAACTGAACTAAGCAAAATGGAAGCCTGCTAAACAGAATTGCCTGCTTTGCTGCAAATTGCTCATATAGAACTCATCACTGTACTGCTTTTAGACAGCTCCACTGGCTTGAACTGCCCAAACTCCTAACCTACAATCAGCTCTGCCTCTGTCATTCTGTTACCTCCCCAATAAGTGTCCTGCCCTCAAAATCCTAGTACATCACTCAGCCAAGAGGCCTCTTAGATCATCAAGCAAACTACTACTAGAAGTCACTAACAGCTACAATAGCTTTGGAGATGCACTATATAGTAGTTTAGTGGCTAAAAAAATGGAACTCTGTCCCCACTAGCATTCAAAACACATCATCCAAAGTCTCCTTTAATGACCTCATCAGGCAACATCTCAAGCAAAGTTGGCAGTGCCATGATTGCTCCCCAGGCTAGTGAAAGCGGATAACATATACATACTAAATCTAGAGCAGTTGATAATAGTTTTCAATCTTACTCACACACACTGACTAATCTACAATGTATGTACTGTACCTGTGTACTATGTATGTATTCTACCTATGTTCCAAATTTCAGCTGTACACTACAAATCAAATCTATTAATTACCTTTATTTTTAAAATTAATATTTTTTTGTTTGTTCTCTCCACTGTAACTGTTTATGTGCCGCATACCACTGTAAAAACATGTCTCTTGTAATTTGTGTGGATACTGATCATATCTAAATAACTAAATGTGTCTGTAATTTTTCTTTGTGGAGCTTTTCTCCCCAGGCCTCTTCTGAAAAAGGGCCTTTTCGGCTCAGTCAGACACCCCCGGTTAACAAATGTAAAATAAATAATTAATTAATTAATATTTATTTCTTTATTTACGAGACTCTTGGTTTGGTGTTTTCCGTGCTGTTACACGGCATATTATCAGACCATTCCTGACAGTGTTTAATGTTTGAGGCAGTACTGAGGATATTGTTGCCCCAATTAATTGATAAGTACACTGAGAAACACAGCAGCCTGGATCTATCGTAACAGTTTTCTTAACGTTATTTTATTTCTAAACAAAAACTTCTTAGGAGGAATGCATAGAAGGAAGCCAAACCAGCGTTGAGTGCTTTCATTCTTTGTGTGAATAACTTCATCAGAAAAACTAAATAATAAAACATCAGTGTGGAGTCAAATAGATTACCTAGGACACTCACAACAGCCAATAACACAAAGGAATTCCTAAGGTCAAAAAACAGTTACTGTAAAAGCCTATTAGTGAAGGACACTAGAGGTAATAAAATTCAGCAACAATACTTAGCACGTAAATGTTAATTTAAAACAGAAACATACAAGGTGCCCAATGTAAATGCATGCTGAGAGAGCATGGCTCAGAGTTTAACTGAGCCAACATAAAGCACATTTTATATTTAAGTTCTCATTTAGACCTGGGTAATTCTCTGCATTTAACATCAATTGCCATTTCAGTTCACGGAACTCTAATAAAGTGTCATAGTCCCCCAAAAATTTCCCCACCTGTTCCAGTACAAAGAACTTAAACTGTAAGAAGCCTTGACAAACTAGGTTATGTTTACTTAAAGTACTTTTTAAGTCCGTATCGCATATTGCAGCAGAGTGCTCTTTAAAGGACAACCGCGCCCTCAGACTCAAAAAACATATTAATTTCATCATGGTTTGATGTTTCCTACATTTTAATAGCACTGTGAGACTATTTTGAGCTTTTTAGATATTTTTAGATGCAATTTCTGACTCTGACCACATGGGTTCTGGCATATTGAAAAAAATAATGCATTCTGGGATACTTAGTCTTCAAAAAATTGCATCAGATCTGCCACGTTTTGCCTTAAGCTGCTGTCACTTCATTGACTTAACAGGCATTCACTGCAGTCTTAAAATCCCCTACTTTTGGTTAAAAATGTTATCCTTTTTCAATGACCACTTAAAACACAAGCAGTGCAAATGCTACAGAACAGAACTGAAAGGTGCATTTTCTAGCCCTTTCACCTTAGAAATGCTAAATTGCTTTCTTTTGTGAAGGCTGAAATCTAGCTCTTCAAGGAATCTCCCCTCCCACTTCACACCTACCTTCCCTAGCTGTCAAAGAGCTAAGGGTAATTTGACCCATTATCTGCATGTGATTGACAGCTCGTCACAGCAGGTGACCAGAGTAATGTACTGTTTGCTTGTCAGCCTTTTCCTCCTTACAGTGGGAGACTTTTTTTGTTGCACTACTACTGTCAAATTTAAAACCAAGCTACATAGCACTGGCAATAATCCCTGCTTTGCAAAGCAGTCTGCCACTTATTTTTCCTTCCTGTTTAAATAGCTAACAAATGATGCACTATAAACTTGAAATATTTTAGACTTGCATGACAGCACCCACATGCTTTTTTGAGTCAATATTTAAAAAAAATTATGGTAGTGCATACATACATGCAGACACATGCACGCAGACACACACACTGCTTTACTTCTACAATGATTTAGATTTTTACATTTTATAGCAGTGTACTAACCAAGCAGAGAAATCTGGTTCAAAAGCAAGGATAAATTGATCCTGAAATACCTATGAACCTCAGCGCAAGAAATTAGGACAAAGCCATACATAGAAGGGGGACAAAGGCACAAACGGAAAAGCACAGTCTGGGTCTGAACTGTCTGCAAACAGCTACAGTTAACTGAGTATGTGTCTACCTGTTTGAGCCAATATTCATTTTCCCCTTGAGAGCACTCTGCTTTGGCTTGTAAGCAGCCCCCCCCCCCACCACCACACACACACACACACACACATTCCACTTTCTCTTATTCCCTTCTGTTAGCAAATAGTATCCGCCATAACTCATCAAGCATTAAACATAACCGGGGAAATATAAACCCTGGATCAAAATGAAAATAAGTAGGCTAAGCTAAAAAATGCAGCTGCGAAAGGGAAGCACGTGGCACCCTTACAAACAGAAAAAGATTAACTCCACTAATGTGCAATTAAAAACTTGGGAGGACACAATATAAGGGCTAGGGAGTTATAGAAACAGGGACAAATTACATTTAGGATACACTATTAAGAAGTAATAAGACTTACCTTACTTATGAAGTAGCAAAACGCTGGTGAAGAAGAAGTGCTTCACGTGAATAGAGTCGACCAGATTTGCTAACACAGAAAAGGAGTTCCAAACAGCACCTAGTCCATTTATTAGGCTAACAGTGGGCTGGGAAAGGCAGTGTTGACATCACAATGTGGGAGGATCACAGGGATTCTGTACAGCATGCAAATAAGGCAGTGTTTACGTCACTTTGGGGGAGGAAACCTCCCAGGATCTTCAGCAAGAGCTATGGCAGATGTGACATCATTATTTAAGAGACGAGTAGACAGTTTTCATCTTGGTTTTAAAACTGAAAGTCAAACAGTACGGAAAAGTATGAAGCCTAAGCAGTAAAAGAGAATAGTGGATTTTTTTTTAAAGCTGTGGTTATGTTTTTTTGAGGCTGTATCACATAACAGGATTTTAGGGAGACATCAGGTAGAGATATTTGATTTGATATCCCGTTGTTTTCCTTTAATTCTGTCAGATAATCTTCGTGAGGTCTTACCAATGTAAAAACTTGTGCAGGTCATACACACTGCTGCATAAACATTAATAATGTGACAATCATAAAAATCTTTGAACACTATCCTTTTATCACAATGCTTAAAAAAGTAGTCTGTTCCTGTGTGAACATAATTATGTTATGCAAGTGCTACACTGATACATGCCTGAGGCTTTATCACTTCTATAGGATCAATCAGAAAAGAAATGTCCAAGGTTTCAAATGAATACCTTAATGACTTTGTGAAAAAATAGGAGCTTTACCCACACTCGCAGCCACTTCCTTGTTGCTGTTAATAATATCCCAGTTGCGACTGAGAACTTAAATATAAAATGTGCATTAAGTTGGCTCAGTTAAACTCTGAGCCATGATCTCAACATTCATTTACATTGAGCACCTTGTATGTTTCTGTTTGAAATTCACATTTATGTGCTAAGTATTGGTTGCTGATTTTTATTACCTCTAGTGTCCTTCACTGATAGGCTTTTACGGTAATTGTTTTTTTGAGCGTAGGAATTCCTTTGTGTTTTTGGCTGCTGTTGAGTGTCCTAAGTATTCTATTTATTTCACTTCCACACTGTTTTTTTTATTATTTAATTTTTTCGGTACATAAGTATTATCGCAACCACATTCCCGAACAACTCACTTAACTCATTTTGTAATCAGAAAAGAAACCCCCCCTTCTGTGAAGAACTCGAAATAGCCATGAATTACAACCTTGTTGGATAACAGTAAAACTTAGACAGAAAAAAAATTAAAAAAAAAAAAAACGGAATCACCGACTCAGTAACATTGATCTCATTGTGGAGCTTTTCTCCATGAGTCTTTGCTGAAAAATGGGTTACTGTCTAGTTGCACATTCATGGCAAAAAAAATGCGAAATACATAGATTAACTTTTATTTTTTTCCCTTGTTCAGTGAAATGGTGGAGTTGTAGTAATGCAAAACAAGCCATAACATTATTTGAACCCGGTTCTGTACCTGTTAGGATGAGTGTCAAGCTAGCTGCCGCGAACAAGCATTGAGATACCTTTACTTCCTCTTCAGTAGTCACGGAAGCGAGCCAGCAGTCACAAAAGACAAAAAAAGGGAGAAACAAGGTGGTGTTGAGGGAAATGAGTGCAACTTGTTTGACAAAGTAAGCCAGCAACACCTGTACTTTACCTTCTCATGATTAAGTACAGCTCCAAATGCCGCACCACTAACGACACATCTGTAAAAGCAGGCATATACTTTTTCTCAATAAGTCACACTGCTAAAGGACGCTAACAAGGAAGAAGATTTTTGCCTGTATTCCTTTTTTTGTTTCAGAAGCAAGGTGATACAAGAGTAATAATGACCTTACACAACCCTTCTGCCTTTAACATAAACTTGTTTTGCAGTCACTGCAGGAATTATACCCGGTTAGGAATGTGGTTGCGATAAAAGTACCAATTTTTCTGATGAAGTTCTTAATTTAAACAAAGAATGAAAGTGCTCAACACAGGTTTGGCTTCCTTCTATGCAGTTCCATCTGAGAAGAAGTTTTTTTCTTCTTTATTTTGTACGTTTTTTAATATACTATTATTTTATTTGTGTTTCTGCAGCAAACTGACACTGATCTAAGCCAGGCCACAACACACACACTGCATAAACAGAGTTAGTAGTACATGTTCATTGTATGGTCAGTACTAAGATGAGGCTTTCCTTAAAGAGAGAACAATATGTTAGTCTTGGAAACTATAGAAATGAGGGTCTGAGTACCACATGGTGAGGCATGCAATCCCTGTTACAATCATTCATCACTCCCAGGAGTGAAACAAATGACTGGTGAAGACTTTATAATTCTAAAGGAAGGCCTTCTAGATCTGGAGTACCTTGTCACTGTCTCAGTATTCTCATGCAACAGTCCCCCTTTCCTTAGTAAACTGCAGTATTTATTTATTTATTTATTTATTCATTTATTTTATTTAACATTTGTTTACCGGGAAAGTCCGACTGGACACAGGTCCTTTTTCAGCAGAGGCCCGGGGAGAAAAGCTCCATGAGTAACAGTAAATTTTCATGCACGCATTACGATAATCAAAGTATAAAGTAAACAAAATATAGTACACATAAGAACATACAAATTTGTTACAGCTTGACAACAAAACCTTGGCTTTGAACATAGCTAGTACTATTTGTAGGTATGACTTATGTCAAGATATAAGGTTAAGACAGGTCGGTAGGAACAAAGGATTAAACACCAGTTGAGAAGCTGGATATGTTTTGGGTATACTGTGACTATCAGAGCACTCATGAGGGTTTAGTACAGGAACATAATCACTTATTTTTAGATAAGTTTTAAATGATGTCTTAAAGTGGTTAGTGGATGAGATTGAGAGAATGGATTTAGGAAGGGAGTTCCATATACGAGATGTATAGTTGGAAAATAAAGATTCTCCTGCAGTGTTGTTGGCCTTGGAGACAGTGAGTAAGTTCTTATTGTTAGAGCGAAGTGGTCTGCTGGAACTGTAAGGAAAGATGAGATTTTGTAGTGCAGGGGTTCTAGTTGGTTGGCTACAATTTTGTGAGTTAGAGAGAGTTGGTTGTAAAGAATAATGTTGGGAAGCTCAAGCCAGTGTAGTATCCTTAAAGCTGTCCAATGATGTGTTCTATATGGGCAGTCAGATACAAACTTAGCAATTTTATTATAACATGCTTCTAGCTTAGATAAGTCAGTTTTCCTTAGATTAGTTAAAATTGGAGAGGCATATAGTAAGAGTGGAGAACAGATGGGTTTGTGCTAATGTAATTTTGGCCATTGTGGTCAGGAACCTTTTGTGCCTATATAGACTTCCAAGTTTCTTATGGACTTTTTTTATGGTTAAGGAGACATCCAAGAGGATTACTGGCCTCAAACATGTGTCCTTTGCAGCCCGACTGAAAAAACTCTGGCTGTACTCAGTGGCATATCGCTTACTCAGATGTGATCTTTGCCTGACTTACAAAGCTGTGTCCAACTCAGAATTGATGGACATGCTCCACCTAAAGAAATCCAAGTCACTGTGGGCCACGCGCTCTAGTGAGCTAAACCTCACCACAACAATAAATAGAACATGCTGGAGGGCTAGATTCCTGTCACAGAGACTCCCCATGCTTTGGAACAAAGTTCCCAACTACATTAGGCAGAGCCCCTCACTAACACTCTTCAAGAGAAACCTTTGAGTGGATGGGTAACAGAAAATACACCCCTGGGATCACTTCAATGGCTCTGCTTGACAAAGGATTAGTTAATTAATCACTGGTGCGAAAGCCGACACACTCTGCCTTAGGCTTATAAATGCCCTCAGGCAGATAGCCTAGTACCTACCTATGAACCTATAAGTCAAATTATTTTAGGGTATTGTCTATTTCCACTCCAGGAAGCTTTGTGTGGGTTGTCAGGGAGATTACAGTAGTGTCTTTGGCTATTATGTTAAATGTTGGACATGAGCTAGATATCTTGTTAGGTTGGAAGAGTAATAATTTAGTTTTGTTTAGGTTCAGGATTAGATGGGCATTGGCTAACCATGTTTCAACAGAAGTGAAAGATTCCTGTGTTTGAGAATGAAGAGTTGATAGAGAAGTGGCAGCACAGATAAGTGTTGAGTCATCTGCATACTGTATTATAGAACATGGGGAGTAGCTGTGTGTAGATTATTAGTAAAAAGGGAGAAAAGGAGAGGGTCCAAGATAGATCCTTGGGGGACACCAATGGATAAAGGAAGGCATGGAGATAGGTCACCCTGCCATAGAACAGATTGTTGACGGCCAGATAAATAGTTATGAAACCATGCTGTGGCAGATGGTGAGAAGGATAGTTCAGTTAGTACATCTATTAGTTTGGAATGGGAGACCATATCAAAAGCTTTTGATAGGTCTAGAAAGATGGCAGATACAAAGCTGTTGTTATTCCTGTGATGGTTTACAGTATTAGTAAAAGATAAGAGAGCTGTAGTGGTACTATGTGATGGGTGAAACCCATGCTGAGTGCGAGAAGGTTATTTGTTAGTAAGAATTTCATGACCTGATTTCATGACCTGGAGATGAATACACCTTTCGAGTAGCTTAGAAAGAGGTGAAAGAATAACAATTGGCTGATAGTCTGTCAGTTCTGTGGACGGTCCCCCTTTATGAAGTGGGATTACATGGGAAATTTTCCACAGTTGAGGGACCTTGTTTTCGAGAGTGGATCTATTATAAGGATTGATATTGGGAAGGCTATAGATTCAGCTGCAATTTTGGGGTATTCACTGGGTAAGTTATCTATGGCAAGTGTAGTAGATTTTAGTTTCTGTAGTAGTTTTTTATAGTGGCTGTAGGACCTGGGGAGAAAGAGAATGAGGCATTGCTAGTTGTAGACTTGCCTGGTTTGGTATCAGGAGTAGAGGTTTGCTGTTTGGAAAGGGCAATTATAGATTCAGTAAAATGTTTGTTAAAAATGGTAGCTATGCTATTGGAATTGTTGTGGATGTTTGGCGCTGGTGTAGTAGATTTTCCTGGGTGAAGGATTGAGTTTATAGCTGGCCAGAATTTTTGAGGGTTTTTTTGATATGTGTTTTGAATATTATAATACAAATTTATTTTATCTTGCTTTATGTGTTTTTTGCTTTATTTCTAAGTTCTTGATACTGTTATTTAGAAACTACCGTGCTAGTGTTACGCCATAGTTCCCAGGCTTTATCTCTAGTTTTCAGAAGGGCCCTAGTGTCTCTGCTTAGCCAGGGGGCATAGTTTGATTTTACTTTGATGGTTCTTACAGGGCCATGTGCATTTAATATATCTAAAAAAGATTTATTAAAGTGGTTTGCTGCATCATCTATGTCAAGGTATTTGAGTGGAGTCCAACTGCACCTTTGTAGGTCAGCTAGGAAGTTTTGAAGATTAAAGTTATGTTTTTTCTCAGTTGTTTAAACATAGTAGGTTTTGGTGGAATATGTCTTGTATAAGAAATGTGGGTAGATGGTCGTTCAGACCATCAGGAAGGCAACCTGATTAGAATGAGTGAAATGAGTTGTTTAATATTATATGGTCGGCCATAAGTATCCAAAAACGTGCACGCTGATTGGCCAGCCCAACCAGCATGCCCACTGTAAATCGCACAGTATACCAACGAAAAATCTCCCAGACTTCTTTCTGTCCATATATTCCAAAACTTTTATTTTTTTTTTTCAACAAAAATTAAAAAAAAAACAAACTATAGTCCATACTCCGGACATACCAGAGATGCAGCATGGATGAAATACAAATAAAATCAGGTACATTATTTAAAACTAAAGACATGTACGCGATTTTCTCTGCATTTCCTCCATTCTGTCTCTCTCGCTCCAACCCCTAAAGTAGCCCAAACTTTTTTTTTAATAACAAAAAAAACAAAAAATAAAAACAAAGTTATCTACGGTGAGTGTAATATGTTTCTGTAGTAGTTTTTTTTATAGTGAATCTATAATTGCCCTTTCCAAACAGCAAACCCCTACTCCTGATACCAAACCAGCCACGTCTACAACTCTTTTTTTCTGTTGCTTCCTTTTCAAAGCATTGATGTACTGGGTATATGTGGGAATGTAAGTCCCATACGTATGCGCAGTACATCAAAACAACACAGCAGTATACCACCAGCTGCAGAAGAACAGTAATACGCCATTATACAAAGACATTATTTAAGAAAAGTTTTTTTTTTTCTTAAATAATGTCATTGTATAATAACAATAACCGACTCCGTGGTTGTGGTTTATCAAAATTTACCCATGGTTGGCTTTATTTAATCACTCGGGCTTCACCCTCGTGATTAAACTACACCAACCGTGGGTAAATCTTCAATAAACCACACCACATCGTCAGTTATTGATTAAATATCCAATCCAAGGTGGATTGTATTTTTACTAGCTTTGTCTATTTGGGTCAGTTCTTGTATAGTTTGTGTAAAACCATGCAAGTTTATGTGATGAATGGGATGATCTGTATCCCATGCAAACCAGTCTAAATTAAAATCACCCAGTATGAATGTCTCCTGACTAAGGGTACAAACCAGTCTAAATTAAAATCAGCCAGTATGAATGTCTCCTGACTAAGGGTGCAAACCAGTCTAAATTAAAGTCACCCAGTATGAATGTATCCTGACTAAGGGTACAAACCAGTCTTAATTAAAATCACCCAGTATGAATGTCTCCTGACTAAGGGTACAAACCAGTCTAAATTAAAATCACCCAGTATGAATGTCTCCTGACTAAGGGTACATACCAGTCTAAATTAAAATCACCCAGTATGAATGTCTCCTGACTAAGGGTACAAACCAGTCTAAATTAAAATCACCCAGTATGAATGTCTCCTGACTAAGGGTACAAACCAGTCTAAATTAAAACCACCCAGTATGAATGTCTCCTGACTAAGGGTACAAAGCAGTCTAAATTAAAATCACACAGTATGAATGTCTCCTAAGGGTACAAACCAGTCTAAATTAAAATCACCCAGTATGAATGTCTCCTGACTAAGCGTACAAACCATTCTAAATTAAAACCACCCAGTATGAATGTCTCCTGACTAAGCGTACAAACCATTCTAAATTAAAATCACCCAGTATGAATGTCTCCTGACTAAGGGTACAAACCAGTCTAAATTAAAATCACCCAGTATGAATGTCTCCTGACTAAGGGTACTACTTGCCCAGTGCAACAGACATTCTGTAACTGGGATATTATTTCCAGGTGGGATATAGCTGCCAATTATTCTTAGTGTGGTATAGATCATTTCTGCACTGTCCGGTTGTGGGGTTTTGCATTCAAGGAAAATTAAAGTGAGATGGTCTTTAAAGATGACAGCATCTCCACCTCCTCTTTTGTTGAGTCTATCCACCCGTAGTATGGAGTAACCTGGGGGTAGTATTTCATTATCTTTTGTACTTGGTTTTAACCATGTTTCAGTGATTATGATTATGTCTGGGGAGTATGTAGCTACAGTGGCATGGAGGATGTCCAATTTGTTGGCTGTACTTCTAATATTAGTTAGTACTAGCATTTGTAGTAAAGTATTCAGCTTTTAATGGGGAAAGCTCAAAATAAGAATATTGTCTAAACATCATATGGGACGTCAACCTGTTTCTGAAAAGTCTTAATGAGGTTAGCATATTTCACAGAAGAAAAAGTGAAAATTCCTAAAATGGCCTGGGGTACTTTGAATGCTTGTTCAGTCTTTAGGCTTTTTGTATGTGTAGAAATGACCTTGATATACTGATGACAGAGTCTCAGCATGAAACCCTAGCTCATACATTGATAAAAATGCTTTCTATTCAGAGTCAGGTGCAAAAGCCTTTTTTTCTGTCATTTGATTTAGCTTTCAAATAGTTTGATTAATTTGTGGACTGAGGTCCTTCTTGCTCCTAATTTTTGCTTGACCTGGAATAAAGAGTAGTATTTACAATCAGATATTACTTTTGCTCTTTCTCCCAGCTATGTATCACAGTTCTTGCATTTTATAATATACTACATTCCTTATTACATGTAGGTACAGCACGAGTCTGAGAGGCATATACTACAAAACTAAAGGAAGTCTTTGATTTCACTATAATGTTCTGAGGGGTTGGAATTCCATAATCATTACGATTAGAATTTGTTTTTGTGGTTCCACCCTGAGAGGAGTCTTTCACTTGTGCCAATTTTTATATTAAGCAGTTGAACAGTAGTTTCACCTTCTGCATGAGAGATTTTCAGGGATTTGCCACCCAGAGGAGGATTTCAGATGTTAGCTAACTTGTAGTCTCATCCAGATTGTATTTGAGTGATCAGTCTAGATTGCACTCTTCTAATTGTATTAAACTGTAGCTATCATTAATTTCTGTTACCTTTGGTTACTTTATCTTTTAGTTGTTGTAGGATAACATTTCATAGCTACAGCTACTTAATTATTATGACTATCTTAACAGCAAATCTAGTCAATGTATAATATGCACAAACTCAAATGAAAAGCTTTGGAATAATCTGTTCTCATTTGCACATACTCGTGATTCATATTTCTATATTTTTTTCTAGCAGTGATCATGCCATGGTAGACTGATATTTATTACATCTAGCTTATAACATTGCATGCCAAGCACTGTACATAGGTTTCCTACCTGTCCTGCTTTGAATGGGAAAGTCAGATTAAATCACCATGTCACATTGCCTGCATAAAGTGTTGAGTGGGACAGGAAACAACCAAGGTTTGTCATGGCACTGTCTAGTTCATAGGATCATATGACATTAACAGACTAATGGCCCTAGAGCTTTTTTATACCTAACCATTCTAGCTACAATTTTCCCAGTTATCAATGCCCAAGAACTACCTTTGGCATATGCCTGTGCCTTAGAGCATCTACAAGCTGTCCCTGTCTGTAAGTAACACAGGCAACAAGCCAGGGTGAATTTGCAAATTCCAATCTGTTGGTTCAAGTTGCATTTGAATAGGCTTATTGAGGAGTTCTGTTTCACATGAATTGGGAGTCTCTTCCAGATAAAAGGTAGTGAAGAACTTCTGTGGTTGCTCTAGCTGTTGCAAATACCTGATCAGGTACATGCTAAAGGATGCATTATACTAAATTATTGGTCTAATGAGAGATGAGTATAGACAGACTATTATGTCCATAGATCTGGATGCCATCTAACTTATAGGTTGTGCCACATAGAATAATTTTATTACCACCATGGGCACATGGTGATCAAAGTTCAGGTTACTGTCAGCCTGAGTTCCCATGTCCCTTACCCCTGGATCTGCTCTTAGGGGAGTGTTGTCAATGTTGTAATTTGCAGAGATGGTTGACGTCCCAAAGGGTATAATTATATATATTTTTACACTGAGTTTTGGGCCATGATTTTGGCAGCAGTTATTTGTCTGTGTCAGACCCTCCTGGGAGATATCTACATCTTTGAGGGATTCATTGATTGCACCCAGCTTGCAGTCGTCAGCAAATCTGTTCAGCCAACAGCCTTCTACATTTGACTTGACTTCAGAGAAGTATATCCTGAATAGAAAAGGTCCAGTGTCAAGCCCTGTGGGATACCACTAGTAATAGGGCCCTTCATAGTGGTGGATTCCCCCATCCTAACTTCATGTGTCCTATCCATGAGATGTTTGATTGCCATTGAGAGACATGGAGATTTATGCTTAAATTTGTGAGTTTGTCTATAATACCTGAATGAGATATTTTGCTGCATGATTTTGCCAGGTTGAAGTAGGCAGTGCGCACTATTTTGTCCCTGCCCCTGATACTAGGGACCTTTTTGAAGAATTCTAACAGGTTTAGTAAGCATGACCTGCCCTTAACAAAACTGAACTAGGACTGGTCGAGTGTTTGAAGATTTTCTATGTCTTTGTTTATCAGGTCCACAATAATTCTTTCCATGGCCTTACTTATAAGACTATTCAAACTTGTGGGTCTGTAGTTCCCTGGGTCTGTTGATGGTTTCCCTTTGTGTAGAGGGATGACAGTTGCAATCCTGCATTCCCTAAGGATGAAGCCTCTCTGGAGGCTGTGATTGAACAGAGATTCTAGTGGGCTTGATAGGTCGTTTCAGACTATTTAGGAGGCATTTTGGGATGTTATCAGGATCCATCATTGCAGTGTTTTAGTTTTGGAGATCTCAGAGAGGATCTATTCTTTTGTGATCATTGGGATGAGAAATGGTAGAGGGTATTTCTTGGCTGGTAACTGCAGGTGATGGGGGTGAAATTGGAGCTAAGTTTATCAGCCATTAAATTCGCTACATTCTCCCATTTAGTACAGGGAGTTCCATTTACTCTTAGTTCAGCGCACTGTTGGATGTTCCTCTTAAGGTTGGTACATAACTGAAAAATGCCTTATGGTTATCCTTAGCCTGGAAAGCTGTTTCTGCCTTGAAGTAGGCTTTGGTGAACGTGATTAGTTCCCTGAGTTGCTTGTTGAGACTGATGGTATTTTTTTTTTCCTGTTGGGCATAGCCCTTCCTATTTTAAGGACAGGATTTTCTTTACAGCCTGTTTGTATTGGGGGTCCACCAAAGGGGGTTGTTCTTGGAGTTTATCCCAAGCTTATCCTCATTTATCTGTAGATATAAACTGATACCTTTTTTTTCTCCATTTAAGAATTAAAACTGAGGGGTATTTAAACCATGTAGTTATACTGGTTTGATAACATAAGGTGTGGACTTGAGAAAAAAAAACTTTCAAGTATTTATAACACGCATTGAGAAATCTTGATAGTTGCAAACAGACTGGACCCTTAATTTGACAGTTTATGCTTCTCCTTTTGTCAGCAACATTAAAAAAAGTCTCATCACAATATGACAGGGAATTTGGCCTGTTTTTGGTAGAGGCTTCAGGACATAGTGAGAGTGTTTAATCATTAAGGGATGGGGGCATGGTGAGAGTGTTCAGTCATTAAGGAATGGGGGTGTGATGAAAGGAGGTAATGCCAGCACAGCTAGCAGGAATTTGTAAATGATTGTATGTCATTGGGGAATATCGAATTGATTTATAAAAGATGCTTGTGTTACAAATGTATTAGAACTGTATGTCATGTATACATCACACTGCTTGCACAGATGTGTGTGTTGAAAAGGTATTTGTAGAGTTCTGTGTTTGAAATGTAGCCACAGTGTTCCCTACTGGAAGGGAACAGAAGTGTACATGCACTATTGTAACTGTTTAAATGTATATGCTTAAGGGTTAACCTCAGTCCAGCAAACTTTAGAGAAATTATTTGAAATTATTTTATAGGCTACAGCAATAAAGAGGCTATCTGTCACGTTTTCAATGCAGCTAGAGACAAAAAGTCTGTACTAGGAAGCTTTCTATATTGTTCTTGGAATGAACTAATTTGATACTTTTGAAGCATGAAGGAATGCAATTGTTTTATGACTTCCAAAATCTGTCAAAGATCTAAGCAAAAGCCCTTGTCTGTATATTTTTACAGGTAGATGCTAAATACTGCCAGCTCCTGCAATGGGGGTTTTACCTGGGAACTAGAAGTCAGATGATAAGAAATGATGTCATTCTGCAAGCTGTCCCAGCAGTAATATTTTAGATATTAATTTGAGAACTCTGTTAGTGAGACAGAACTTTCTGCATTCTGTCTTGGACCTGACAACAAGAAAAAACATTCACCACATCTGCCTTATTCTAATGGTAAGTTACTAGGGAATAATAACTCTCTTAGATTCAGTCAGGAATATAGTGAAGCCTAGTTCAGATGTTTTTCTTTATTTGTGGGAGCTTGTACTGCAATGTTATTTTAAATATTTCCTGTGGTTTTGAACTCTGATATCACTGTGAATGTATATTTAGTACTGTCTTATTCTTTTATTATTTTTTATTAAGTATATTTAAACCTTTCATTGCAGCTGATCTGTGTAGAGATATTTAAGTTTTGAGATCACTTGCATATTTCTTTGGTAACACTGTGTGGGCCACTCCTAATAGCCATGCTCTTGGTCAAACTACCATTTGAATTAGTATTAATATTAAGCAGTAAGATTGGACATCATTTGTTAAGGTCCTTAAAGTATCTGAAAAGGAGTGACTGGTGGCAGTGCAAACTACCTTATTTATTTTATTTATTTATGTATTTATTTATTTATTTATTTAACATTTGTTTACTGAGACAGTCTAACTTGGAACAAAGCCAATTTTCAGCCGAGGCCTGGGAAGAAATGCTGCAGACACATGTTCTGCCCTTTATAGTCTGGGCAGAAGAGGGCATAGCTAGTAAATGCATACCAGCCTTTCCCAGGTGTGTGTGTGTGTGTGTGTGTGTGTGTGTGTGTGTGGGTGTCAGCTACTTCGGCAGGGACAGAAGCACTGGTTCATAGGTTGGTACTAGGCTATCGGCCCTAGAGCCTATGCAAGCCTAGCCATAACAATTCCCTGAATATTTCTTCCCACAATATTTCCTTCTCTGGACCCCTGTTTAGCAGGGTGACTGACATTATTCCCGGGATGAATTTCCTATCTCCCATCCAATCATCAAGGTTCCTTTTGAAGAGGGCCAATGAGGCGCTCTGCTTGACATGTATGGGCAGTCTGTTCCAGAGTATGGGGAGTCTCTGGGTCATGAACCTATCCTTCCAGCATGTTTTGTTCATTGTGATGACAAGGTTTAGATCCCTGGAGCTTGTGGCTCTGAGGGATTGGGATTTCTTTAAGTGGAGCATGTCCAACAGCTCAGGGTTTGACATGGCCTTGCATGTTAAGCAGAGATCACCTCAGAGTAGACGATATGCCACAGAGTATAGCTGGAGTTTTTTTAGACGGTCAGCATATGGCATCTGCTTTAGGCCTGTGATTCTTTTAGTGAGATATTTCTCTGGCCTTTCCAGCTGTTGCGGATGTCTTGTGAGGTACATACCAAACGGGGCATTATACTCTATAATGGGTCTAATGAGGGATGAGTACAGTGGGACAATGACCTCCTTTTTTCTGGATGAAAAGGCCTTAGTGATGAGGCGTGCCACATAGAAGGATTTCATGACTGTTGTGGTGATGTGGTTATCGAAAGTGAGACCACTGTCCACCTGTGTCCCTAAGTCTCTCATCACACTTTCGATGTTTAGTGTCCTGCCACCTATGTGGTAATTCATGGGTACATGTTTTTTTTTCCAAAGGGGATAACTATACATTTTTTGGCATTAAGCTTGAGCCCATGGCTCTGGCACCAGGCATCTGTTTCTGTAAGGCCCTTTTGTAGAATATCCACATCATTTGGGGATTCAATAATGGCTCCCAGTTTGCAGTCATCTGCAAACTTTGTTAGCCAGAGTCCCTTAGTGTTGGCCTGTACTTCAGAGAAGTAGATGCCAAACAAGAGTGGTCCCAGGACTAAACCCTGAGGTAATCCACTTGTCTGGAGCTGGATTTGGAGTTGGCTACTTTTACAGTCTGGGTTTTGTCAGTAAGCCAGCTGGCAACCCATCGAGCGATGTAGGGATTTATGCCCAGCTTAGTAAGTTTATCTATGATTCCAGAGTGAGGGATGATGTCAAGGCCTTGGCAAGGTCCAGATAGGCTGTGTGGACCACCTTACCCTCGTCCACAGCTCTGGAGACTGATTCAAAGAAGTCAGTCAGATTCAGGAGACAAGATCAGCCCTTCACAAACCCAAACTGGGTGGGGTCCAGTGTTTGAAGGTTGCCAATGTCTTTGTTTAATACGTTCCATGATAATATGTTCCATGCACTTGCAGATCAGGCTTGTCAGACTGATGTGACGGTAGTTCCCGGAATCCAAGGCGGATCCTCCCTTGTGGAGCAGGATAACTGTAGCTGTGAGCCACTCAGTGGGCACGAAGCCTGAGGTGAGGCTATGATTAAACATGACACTTAGGTGAGGTGCCAGTTCATTTTGTAGTTCATGTAGTACACAGCCTGGGATGTCATCTGGTCCCATGGATGCTGTATTCTTAGCTTTGGAGAGTGCGGTTTCTACCTGTGTGGCCGTGATTACCGGAATTTGGCAATCTTTTGGTATTGAGATGGGCCCTTTAGGGGGTGGGGGGGGTGAAGTTGGCACTAAATCGATCTGCCAGGACACTGGCAATATCCCTGGGATCAGTATATTTAATGCCATTCTGTTGTAGCTCAGAGCAGATCTGAGCATTGCCATTTAGATTCTTGACATAACTATAGAATGCGTTGTGGTTGTCTTTGGAATCTTTGAAAATTTTATTTCCGTAACTAGCTTTTGAGGATTTTATGAGGGATCTCAGCTTCTTACTGAGGCTGGTGAGGGAGTTTTTTGCATCCTGGGATTTTCCTCTTTTCTGCAACAGTTTCTTCCTTCTGTTGTATAGTTTGTTTCTAACAGGGGACCACCAGATTGGCTTCCTTTTTTTGGAGAAGAGCATCTTGGTTCTATTTGGGATGGCACGATTCATGCACGATTGGATGTGCTCGTACAGTGCCTTAGTGTAGGATTCTGCAGTCGAACTTCCAGATCCCGGGTGTCGTGAAGTTTGTCACTTCTGACTTCAGTAGCATGAAGTTGGCTTTGGAGAAGTTTTTTAAGGAGGTTTCCTTACTGAGGGGTGGGGGGGTGGGGGTGGGATGTGGATGTCAAGGGTGATTTGCTTATGGTCAGACCTGACCAATGAGGGGGTGACCACTGGTGTGGAGCATCTATCTCCCATGTTGGTAATGACCAGGTCTAGGATATTGGAGCCCCTGGTGGGACAATCGATTAGTTGATCCAGGGCATTGGAATTTATGAATTCCAAGAACCGTTGGGAAAAGGAGTTGGTACCCGAGTAGTTTTCCCAGTTAATGGCAGCGTGGTTGAAATCACCCAGTATTAGGGTGTTTGGTTGTATCTTAATATTTTCCAGCATGTTTAGAAAGGTGTAGTGAGAATCTTGGGGCATGGTGGGGGATCTGTAGCAAGCTACAATTTGGATTGCAGTCTTGACTAGTGTTAGTTGCACCTGGAGAATTTCAGATGCATTGTGTTGGGCAACTAGCCTGGATGTGTGAATATCCTTGGTGAATATGGACACTCCTCCACCTTTAGTGTTTCGGTCTTGGTTTTGTGGCTGAAAAGTGTGGTAAGAATTGTAGCCTGGTATGGCAGGGGTGCTCTCTGGAGCCTTGAACCAGGTCTGTTACTGCATAGATATCGATGTTCTCCATTTTTAGGAGTGCCTCAAGAGAATGCATTTTGAGGTTTAGACTTCTAGCATTGAGTAGCATTACCTTCAGATTTTGCATGCTTGTATCTGTTACGGTGGTGGTTTTATCCTTTGAATCTTGCCTAAAAAAGACACTATAGTGGTGGCAACAGCTTTAGCCAGTAACCTGAATCCCAGGTGTGACAGGTGCAGACCATTTCTGGCAAAGTATTGTGGTTTGTCGATCATGTCTTCCCAGGCAGACAAATACTGGATCCCCTTTGAATGACACCAGAAGCTTAGCCAATTGTAGTCAATCATTTTGTCCTTATACTGTGGTATCATTCTGGGCGAAGGCAGGATGCTACTCAGGGCTAGGGTCATACCTGCCTGGGTCACATGATCCAAGAGCTCTTCCATGTCTCTTTTCATGTAGTCCAGGGAGGTACGTCTCAAGTCATTCACTCCAGCATGGACAATGACAGAGTCGTATTTGTACTCGTTGTGGAGTGACTTGAGTGCATGCATTATGTGGCAGATCCTGGCACCCAAAAGGCAGCTGACTGTAATTTTCTCCTTGTTCAGCCTGGTGAGTGGGACATCAGTGTGCCTGACTATAGAGTCACCTATGACTAAAGTGTTGGGTACATTGTCTTGCCTTAGGGGCTGTTGTTGGGTGGCACACTGATGTTGTGAGCTATGTGTCACATTGGTTATGACTGGTGTTTGTTTGCATTTCAGCTTCGGAGGTCCTTGTTGCTTGGGCAGGTTAATGTTAAGTGCCTCCGCATATGTGGGTTTAGTGCCGCTATGTGTGGGTGTGGGTGTGGGTTTTGAAGGGCTATGAGTTGCTTGAGGTGTAATGCAGGTGTTAACCTTCTCCTCTTAACTGTCTAGCACAATCTTGGCTGGAGAGAGCTTTGCTTCCAGTTTGGCTGTGTAAGTGCAGCTTTCGCAGGTTGTAGTGTTGGGTGGTAGGAGGAGGGGATTGTCTGTGTACATGAGGCAGTTGCCGCATTGTCCCAGTATGCCCAGATTCACCAGGTGGACAGGAGAAATCACTGGAAGCTGACCCCTGGACATGCCTGTTTAGGTGCTTTTTTGTAAAGATTAAGAGCTGTTTTCCCTTACCTTTGCAAGGTACTTTGCAATTATAGGCTGTTTAGTGCCTATGATTAATTTCTCCTTACTGACAAGGAGAGCTGAGTGCTTTTATCAGTTTCAGGCTTCCTAGTGCTTTCCAGCAGGTTCTAGAGCAAGTGCTAGGCAAAGGGGTTCAGATTTTAGTGCTACTACTGAGAAACCAGCTAGATGTCCTTCATGGATGCATCTGCAGTCATAACAACTGGGTTGTCCTGTCATCAGGCAGCCCTTCAGTCGGCCGGATTCCAAAGTCCGGGTCCGGCTTCGGCTGATGTCGCACTTCACCCGACGTCATCTCTGTTGGTCTTCGGGTATATAAGCATCAGCCCACGCCATTTTCCTCAGTCTTTCTTGCCGCGTGGCGCCCGAAGCAGAAGCTGTTCGCAAGTGCCGGTCGGTCGGATCCAGAGATTACTTCTACCGAATACTACTTCGAAGACTTCTAAAGCTAAGTACCCCGTTGGGGACTCTTTCTTGCCTCAGCCGATGTCAGAAAAAGTTAATAATTGTTTAACCTGTGGGAAACAAATACCTCATAAAGATTTCCACTCTTATTGTCTGCCTTGTTTAGGCCCAGCCCACGACGTAGCAGCCTGTTCGGCCTGTGCTTCTTTCAACCGACGAACGCTTAGGCGTCGGTCGGAGTTTGCAGAACAGTTTTTCGGTTCTGTTTTTGCGTACATTATGCCGTCGGATCCTCCGACTTCCCAATCTGCCAAAAAACGCAAAGATAAAGACCGACACTCGCGGTCTGCGGTTTCGGCCGAAACCATGGTTAAGCAAACCGCGAGTGTCTCGGTTTCGGCTGAAACCGAGAAAACTGATCAAAGTACAGCTGAACCTATCTCTACAACTGAGGCCCCTGCTACCACTCTTGAATCGGCCTCAGAAATTTTATCCACTACGGTGGTTGCCACTGACTTATCAGACACCATTCCCTTGGATGTCTCTACCCCAGCACGTGGTGCTGCTAGGCCTCCAGCAGCCATGTCCATTAAGGCCTTCGCCAGGGCTAAAGCATCCAAGACTACTAAAACAGTGCCTGTTAAACCCCCCACAACCAGGCCCTCTTCTAGTTCTCAAATGCTTACTTTGGCAGAAGATTTAATTTCATTAATTAGAGGATCTCAATCTCACCCAGACAGGGCCTCTCAGCCCCAGAGAAGAGACCTAGGGCAGAGCCCCTGAGCCAGTGTCCTCTGATGATTCTGCTGATGAATCAGACATAACTGACCAGCCAGAGGCTCCTTTCTCCAATTTTGAAGATTCTGATGCTGAAGAATCCATTCCAGCTGCTTCCCCACCAGAAGAATTCTCCTTTGGGGAAACCTTACATGCCATGCAAGAGCAGTTCCAATGGCAGCAACAGGATTTTTCAGACTCCAGAAAAAGACTTAGGACCTTTCTGCACCTCCCACAGCACAGGCCCTTAGCTATACCTCCTGTTCTCTCTGTGGTGGATGATGCTTTCAATGATGTCTGCTCCGCTCCAGATTCTTTACCCCCAGCCCCTGCCAAACCAGACAGATTTTACAGGGTGCCAGATACTCATCACCACCTTTACAAGGCCCCACTTGCAGACCCGAAACTATATCCCAGGGTCCCAAGGCAGTGGCAGCGACCATAGCTAAAACCCTATTCCTTCTGAAAGGGAAGCAAGGTCATTAGACAGATGGGGTAAAAGGTCTACACTTCAGCTACTCTCTCAGCTAGAGCTTTAAACTGTCAGTTTCACATGATACAATACCAAGAGTTTATGCTTGATCAGTTAACTAAAAAACTAAACACTGATGAATCTCTTGATAAGAAATATGTATTAGAAATGGTAAATAACATACAACAGGTTAGCAACCATTCCTTAAAATGTGGCTATGATGCACTGGAGGCTTCATTTAGATCAGCCATGACTGGCACAGTGATAAGAAGGCATGCATGGCTAAAGGAGCAAGCTTTACCGGATCATGTTAAAGCTAAGTTGCTAGATGCTCCTATGGATAAGACAAGTTTGTTTGGTACACCTGCCCAGCAGGTTATGAAGAAAATGGAAGAAAAGGCAAAATCTGTTCAAACGGTTAAAGATTTCTTGCAGGTTCAACCCCAAGGTTTAGCAGGAACTGGCCTGCCAAAATTGGTCCTTACCTGACTCCACTAAATTTCAAAGGGGCAGGAATAGACGTTCCAGAGGCAGAAACCAATCCAGAGGAGGTGCCTACAGAGGGCGACAGTGGCAAGGTAACAACAGAGGTACAGACACAACCACTGCCACTACATCAGCACAACCACAGTGACTTAACCCTAAATCCGCCTACCAGGGAACAAATAGCAGCTCCTCTAGGCGGAAAGTTAACCTTATTTTCAAAGAACTGGCACTACATAACAAAGGACAAGTGGATTTTACAAACCATAGATCAAGGTTACGGTTTCACTTCCACACTTTACCAGTCAAAGAGGAATGCCAAATCTACCTCCAAATCAAAAACAGAGGCACTACAACAGATAATGGAGTTAGCAAACATGAGAGCTGTGGAAAGAGTGCCAACAGCAGAGCAAGGAAAGGGGTTCTACTCCAGACTATTCCTAGTTCCAAGAAAGGAAAAAGTTGGAGACCAATTCGCGACCTGTCCACCTTAAATACATACATCATTGTCCCAAAATTCAAAATGCTGACCCTACAGCAACTTCTTCCCATGCTGGGCAAGGAGTCTTGGCTGGTAACTCTAGATCTCAAGGAGGCATACCTGCACGTCCCCATTCGACCAATCTGCAGAAGATACCTCAGATTTCTTGCAGGATCAGAGCACTATCAATTCTCAGCATTGCCCTTTGGCTTATCTACTGCCCAGAGTATTCACAAAATGCCTGGCATCAGTAATCGCCCATTGCAGACTACAGGAATTCAAATTTACCCATACCTGGACGACTGCCTGCTACAAGGGACAACAAAAGCAAGCTGACAACGGATTTACAAAGGGTCATTTACTTGCTACAAGCACTGGGATACACAGTCAATTTACAAAAGTCAAGGCTGATACCATCCCAAACAAGGACATTCTTGGGCTGAATTGGACACAGTAAAACAAATCACATTCCTCCCTACAGAAAAATAAACAGACCTCCCCCTTTACTTCTTGGCACTAACAAAACTGAACAAGTTAACAGCAAGAAAAGTACTGCAGGCCTTGGGCTTCATGGCATCATGCATAATCTTGGTCCCATTTGCCAGACTACATATGAGAAAACTACAGTGGTACCTAAAGAATTTATGGTCCCAACACAGACACAGCCTAGAAACAGAAATCCCACTAATTCCATGCTTAAAACAGGAGTTTCTATGGTGGGCTCAGGCATGCCAGTCAAACCCAGGCCTACCCTTTCGCAGATGTCAAGCAAGCCAGACCATCACAACAGACGCTTCAGACCTAGGATGCCCACATGCTGGACAAATGCGTGCAAGGATTGTGGACACAGGATCAACTTCACCTGCACATCAACCTAAAAGAAATGCTGGCAGTAAAATTGGCAATCCAAAAGTTCAAACCATTTCTCCAAGAGGGCCAGTTGATGATAAGGACAGACAACACCACAGTCATGTGGTACATCAACAAACAGGGAGGCACTCATTCATACCCCCTATGCAGAATGACTTTGAAGCTGTGGACCCTGGCACTCAGCTACAACATCCAGTTACAGGCAATATTTGTACCGGGAAAAGAAAATACTCTAGCAGACATATTAAGCAGAACCACATCGGATGCCCACGAATGGAAGCTGCACCCGGACATCTTCAAGACCATCTCAAAGAAATGGGGAATGCCTCAGATAGATCTATTCGCATCACCTCTCAATCACCAGCTCAAAAAATTCTGCACAAGGACATTCCACCCACTGGCATGGAAAGTGGATTCGCTCTCCTTCAGCTGGAAAGGCCTAACAGCATATGCATTCCCACCTCTTCCCTTGATACACAAAGTACTACTAAAAATCAAGGAAGAACGTCCAAGGATAATCCTGATAGCTCCAAACTGGCCAAGACAACACTGGTTCCCACTGCTGAGGAGCTTGTCTCGGAACAATATGTGGCCAATACCCCTGATGCCTTTGATGTTAACTCAGAACAACTACAACATCATACATCCAAACCTAAAAACGTTACAACTGACTGCATGGAACATCACATAGCAGCAGCTAATCCAGAACTTTCCCAAAGAGTTAAAGACATTATTCTTGAAGCACGCAGACCTTCAACAAGAAGGGAACTGTGCTGGAAAATGGAAAAGGTTTGTCATCTGGAGTACGGAAAGAGGAAAAGATGTGTCAAACATAGATATGCCTAACATTCTGGAGTATCTGGCCGAACTTCTTCATTCAGGCCTGTCCTACTCCTCCATCAAGATACATGCATCAGCTATTTCAGCAGAATACAGCTTTGATCCACCTGTTTTTTCGCACCCGTTGCTCAGGCAGTTCCTCAGAGGAATCAAGAATGTAAAACCTCCAAGGAAACCACCATTACCAGCTTGGGACTTAAACTTTGTGCTAGAAAAGTTGACACTCTCACCCTTTGAACCAGCAGCAACAGCAGACCTACAACACCTGTCATGGAAAACTGCTTTCCTACTGGCAATTACTTCAGCAAGGAGGGTTTCAGAACTACAGGCCTTAATGGCAGTGCAACCCTTCCTAATCTTCCACCAAGATAGAGTGTCCATGAGGACTAATCCTACATTTATGCCTAAGGTGGTATCCAGAGTGTCTTTAAGCCAGGCAATCCACCTACCTACCTTCTTTCCCAACCCACAAAACAGAGGGGAAGAATACTGCATACCTTGGATGTACATAGACAGCTACGCTACTACTTGGACAGAACAAAAAATAGCAGAAAGACTGACCAACTTTTGTAGCCTATGCAACAGGAAGGGAAGGAAAAGCTATTTCCAAACAGACAATCTCCAAATGGATAGGAAATTGCATACGATTCTGTTACTCCTTCCATGGAAAATCAATTCCACAGAACATAAGACCTCACTCTACAAGGGCAACAGCCACTACCACAGCCTTCTTACGAGGAGTGGCAACCAAAGACATTATTGAGGCGGCTACTTGGACCTCCGTGCATACATTTGCCAAGCATTATAATTTGCCTCTATATTCCAGATCCCGAGCAGGGTTTGCCACTGCTGTACTGCAAGGGATCCTAAACACACCATAATCTACTTTTATCCTCCTCCCTAGTTGGCTATGGTATTCTACCCAGTTGTTATGACTGCAGATGCATCCATGAAGGACATAGTACAGTTTTGTACCTACCATAAATGTAGATGTCCGAACTGGATAGCATCTGCAGTCAGGATTACCCTCCCTCCTTCCCCTCTGTGGTACTCCTAGGGTGTTTACCCTCCTAATAGCTAGCTGGTGGGGGGGAGTCTTTTATGGTGTATTTGTTTGTATATATGTACATACATGCTTTTTTCTGTGTTTACCTCTATCTTTTTGGAAACATTGGCATCTATCCAAATTTTAGCCTTCAAGAGGGCTACTGGCATCTGGGGCAAGAAACACTGAGGAAAATGGCGTCGGCTGATGCTTATATACCCGAAGACCAACAGAGATGACGTCGGGTGAAGTGCGACATCAGCCGAAGCCGGACCCGGACTTTGGAATCCGGCCGACTGAAGGGCTGCCTGACGACAGGACAACCCAGTTGTTATGACTGCAGATGCTATCCAGTTCGGACATCTACATTTATGGTAGGTACAAAACTGTACTTTCTAAGGGAAAATTTGAAGAGTACACTTTCTGGCACCTGGAATAGTTTAACTGTAGCCTCGCAGTGCTGCACGATGGGAAAAATTTGCAAACACACGCGATGTTCTTCATTTTTCATTGTTGCAGTCATTACATTTGGGTAATCTGTTTGTTACCTACTCAGATTATTCCAGGCAAACTGTATATTGTCTCTGTACATTTTTTTAAAATTGATTTTAGAAATGTTTTCTGAAATGTATTGTCTTATTCTGATAGTGGAGCTTTTCTCCTCGGGCCTCTGCTGAAAATGGACATGTATCCAGCCAGACTAGCCCAGTTAACAAATGTAAAATAAATAAATAAATAAAAATAAATAATCCGGCTGGCAGGTTGCCCTCAGCCGGCCTGAATTCCAAAGTCTTGGGTCCTGCTTCGGCTGCTGTCGCCCCTTCCCTGACGTCAGGTTGTCAGGGGTATAAAAGAAGCAGCCAACGCCATTTTCTTCAGTCTTTCTTGCCGTGCGGTGCCCGAAGCAGAAGCAGTTCGCAAGTGCCGGTCGGCCAACTCCTGAGATTTTCGTGTTCGAATTTCAGATCCGAAGTCTTCAATAAAACTAAGTACCCCGTTGGGGAAACTTTTTTCTTGCTCCAGACCGATGTCAATAAAAGTAAATAATTGTATTTCTTGTGGAAAGCAAATACCTCATAAGGACTTTCATTCTTACTGTATTCCTTGCCTAGGCTCTGATCACAACGTTTCTGGTTATCGGTTTCGTGCTAGATTTAACCAACGCACTATTAAGCGTCGGTATGATTTTGCTTTAAACTATTTTGGACGCCAGTTTAATTACCCAGAAATGTCATCGGATAGCCATCCGACTACCTGAGTTTGCAAAAAACGCAAAAAAAAGGAGAGAGATAAACAACCGAGGCTCAAAACCGACGATGAAGCTTCTCCTAAGCCAGTCGCCGGTTCGCCGGTTTTCAGTGAGGTGCTTTCGCAGCCCCTGACGCCTGCTACTTTAGAGTCGTAGGCCGCTACCAACTCCCACGTGGAGTTGGCCATGCCACTGGAAACTCAAGGTATTGGAGCCTTGGATACTATTCCCTCAGATGGGTCCAGAGCCACTGAGCAGGCACCGGCTTCTGAGGGTGTATTCAGACCTAAACATCTTTACATTAAACCAACTTCAGCTTCAAAGGCAAAGACTAAAGCACCTTCTAAAGCAAGGAAACAAACTCAAGAGCCACGTGGACAGGCCTCTATGCCCAAAAAACAGATGCTCAAAATGACCGAAGACTTGATTACCTTGATCAGGGGTTCCCATCCCCCTCCTGATAAGAGGCCTAGGCAAGAGACTGATTATGAATCCTGAGATCAGGTTTCTATTTCTTCTGATTCCTCTTCTGATCAGGAATATTCTCTTCCCCCCTATGAGGATTCTGATGCTGAAGAATATATACCTTCAGCTTCTCCTCCTGAGGACTATTCTTTTGGGGAAACCTTGCATACCGTGAGGGAGCATTTCCACTGAGAGAGCCAAGATTTTTCAGAATCTAAGAAGAGGCTCAGGGATTTCCTTTTACTACCTCAACACAGGCCTCTAGCCATTCCACATGTGTTAGACATTGTAGATGATATGTTTTCGGAGTCTAATCTTACCCCTGACTCCTTACCTCCAGCTCCTGTTAAGCCTGACAGATATTACAGGGTTCCTGACTCTCATAAAATCCTTTTTAAAAACCCTGCTGCAGACCCAGAAATTATTTCACAGGGTCCCAAAGGAGTTCAGGCTTCCACTGCAAAAAACCCTACTCCCTCTGACAGGGATTCTAGGGCACTGGATAGATGGGGAAAAAGGTTTTCACATCTGCTACCTTGGCTATAAGGGCCTTAAACTGTCAGTTTCATATGTTCAAATATCAGTAACATGTCATGGCATTGCTAAAGCAGAATATGTTGTTAAACTCTGAATGTGCAGAAAACAAGGAAATGCAGGATTTATTGCATGCAGCTGAACAAGTTGGAAAGCATACTTTGCAATGTGGTTTTGATTCTTTGGAGGCCTCCTGCAGGGCCGCAGTTACGGGTTCTGTAATTAGGAGGCATGCTTGGTTAAAGGAACAAAATTTGCCCGATCATGTCAAAGTTAAATTATTAGATGCACCTTTACAGCATGATACTTTGTTTGGTGTTAAGGCAGAAGAGGTGTTAAAGAAAATGGAGGACAAAGCTAAATCTATGTAATCTGTCAAAGATTTCTTGCAAGTACAGCCACCTAGGTTTAGTAGACACTGGCCTACAAAGAACTGGTCTTTTCCTGTGTCAGCCAGACCTCAAAGGGGCAGATCCAGACGCCCTAGAGATAAATCACAACCATACAGGAAACAATCCCAATGACTTCCCCCTGCCTGCACCAAGCACTTTTCTCCTGATAGCACCCTTAGGGGAAAAATTAGCACTTTTTTCACAAAATTGGCACATTATAACCCAGGACAAGTGGGTTCTAAATATAGTGTCACAAGGGTACAAGTTCCATTTCCATACCCTGCCAAAGGCAAACGGCTGGCCAGATCTGCCAGAAAATCAATGGGCAGAGGCACAAAAACAAGTCTCATCTCTCATGGACATGGGGGCTATTCAACAAGTACCAGAACAAGAACAGGGACAAGGATTTTACTCGACTGTTCTTGGTACCCAGAAAGGACAAGGGTTGGAGACCAATACTGGACCTGTCTATTCTGAACACATTCCTGGATATACCAAAATTCAAAATGTTGACTTTGCAGCAGCTTCTGCCCATGCTGGGCAAGAACGCTTGGCTTGTGACTTTAGACCTGAAAGAGGCATACCTGCATGTCTCAATCAGACAATCATGCAAAAGATACCTCAGATTCAAGGCTGGCTCAATGCATTACCAATTCTCTGCACTGCCCTTTGGCTTCTCTACTGTGCCCAGGGTCTTTACAAAGTGCCTGGCACCAGTAATTGCATTCTGCAGACAAAGAGGAATACAAATATATCCTTACTTGGACGATTGTCTAATTCAAGCAGAGAACAAGGACATTCTTCTACAGCATCTGGCATTTGTGAAAAGACTTGTAACATGCCTAGGGTACAAAGTCAACGAAAAGAAATCAAAACTAGTACCCTCTCAAGAAATAATATTCCTGGGTGCAAGCTTAAATACAACTGCCCAGATGGCTTATCTCACGCCAGACAAACAAAGGCAACTGACTACCTATTTCAAAATGTTGGCAACAAAGGCCCAGTTATCTGCAAGAAAAATTCTGCAGGCTTTGGGCTTCATGGCATCCTGCATCCTACTGATTCCATATGCAAGACTGCATATGAGGAAACTTCAATGGTACCTAAAAAGTGTTTGGACTCAACATTGCCACAGCCTGGAAACAATGATTACTGTCATTCCCTGCCTGCAACAGGAGTTTCGATGTTGGGCGAAGGTCTGTCACCAGAACAAGGGACAGCCATTCACATTACCCCCAGCCAGGCAGACACTAACAATGAATGCATCAGATTATGCCTGGGGGGCCCACATGGCAGGAAGATGCATTCAGAGCACATGGTCCTCAAACCAAATGTATCTACATATCAATCAAAAAGAGATGCTAGCTGTTCAAAATTCCCTGGCAGCCTTCAAGGACCTACTTCATCTGGGACAACTACTGATAAAGACAGACAACACCACTGTCATGTGGTATATAAACAAGCAGGGGGGCACACATTCCTACCCCCTTTGCAGACTAGCCATGACTTTGTGGGACATAGCATTGACTTACCAAGTACACCTGCAGGCACAATTCCTGCCAGGAAAGGAAAATACTCCGGCAGACGAACTGAGCAGAAACCTCATGGATCCCCATGAATGGCAGCTGGATCCACAAGTCTTCAGCATAATAACAAGGAAATGGGGATGCCCGGACATAGATATATTTGCCTCCCCTTACAACTACCAACTAAAAAGATTCTGCACAAGGACTTATCACAGACAAGCAAGGAAAGTGGACACTGTATCAGAATATGCCTTTCCCCCACTGCCTCTCCTCCCCAAGGTACTCCTAAAGGTCAGACAGGAGAAGCCAAAGATGATACTGATTGCCCCAGACTGGCCCCGCCAGTACTGGTATCCAATCATAAGGAACTTGTCTCAATGCCCAGCTTGGACCGTACCACAAATACCTCATCTACTGTCCCAGCAAAACAATCAGATCCTGCACAGCCAACTCAGGACTTTAAACCTGGCAGCATGGCGGATAATGTAGTCATACAAAACACACCTCTCAGTAAAGCTGTGATGAATGTCATTTTGGAAGCCAGAAGGCCGAGTACTAGAAAATCTTATGCTGGAAAATGGAAGAGATTCTGTGCTTGGAACCAGGCACAAAGAACTGATTCAGCTGTACCAAATATTCCTCAGATTTTGCAATACTTAACTGAAATGCTGGACAAAGGCCTATCTTTTTCATCGATTAAAATTCATGCCTCTGCTATTTCGTCTCATTACAATACAGAGCCTCCAATCTTTTCTCATCCTTTATTAAAGCAGTACCTCAGAGGAGCCAAAAATCTAAGGCCTCCAAGGAGATCACCAATACGTGCAAGGGACCTCAACTATGTCTTGGAAAAACTCACTCTGCCTCCTTTTGAGCCAGCTGCTACTGCTGATATAAAGTTTTTATCTTGGAAACCAGCTCTGCTCCTAGCAATAACTTCTGCAAGATGAGTTTCAGAGCTACAGGCACTCATGGCTGTGGAATCTTTTATAATTTTTTATCCAGACAGGGTCTCTCTGAGGACAAACCCAACATTTATGCCTAAGGTGGTGTCCAGTGTGGCTCTTAACCAAACAATTCATCTGCCAACTTTTTATCCAAATCCACAGAACAAGGGGGAGAGAATTCTGCATTCTTTGGATGTACACAGACAGCTTAGATTCTACTTGGACAGAATCAAAGCTTTCAGGAAGACAGAGCAGTTACTGGTGGCATATGCTGCAGGATCACAAGGAAAGGCTATCTGGAAGTAGACTATTTCAAAGTGGATAGGCCACTGCATTCGTTTCTGCTATTTTCACCATGGCAAGCCAGTGCCTAAGGACATTAGGACACATTCAACTAGAGCTGCAGCCACTTCAGCAGCCTTTATCAGGGGAGTACCAAAGAAAGACATTTTAGAGGCTGCTACTTGGAGTTCAGTGCACACCTTTACAAAGCACTGTCATCTGCCACTCTACTCTAAATCCAGGGCAGGCTTTGCCACTGCAGTTCTGCAGGGCCCCATAGCCGCTCCTAATGCTGTTTAGCTCCAGCCTCCCAACCATACCTTTGGGATTCTACCCAAATGTAATGACTGCAACAGTGAAACACGAAGAACATAGTACAGTTGTGTACACTTACCATAAATGTAGATGTTCAAGTGTATTCACTGTTGCAGTCCAGGTTACCCACCCGCCTTCCCCCTTTTTTCTTTTGGACCTTATCGTTCCTTCTCTGATTTATACTACCTATGTGGTGTATTTGCTTATAGACGAAGGTAAAATTTATATTGGTGTATTTCTGAATATATATATATATATATATATATATATATATATATATATATATATATATATATATATAAAGTTTGGCTACCCTTTCTGGGGGCACCTGACATCTGGGGCAAGAAAAACTGAAGAAAATGGCGTTGGCTGCTTCTTTTATACCCCTGACGACCTGACATCAGGGAAGGGGTGACAGCAGCCGACGCAGGACCCAAGACTTTGGAATTCAGGCCGGCTGAGGACAACCTGCCAGCAGGATTACCCAAATGTAATGACTGCAACAGTGAATACACTTAAACATCTACATTTATGGTAAGTGTACACAACTGTACTTTTTTAAGCCAGAAAGTTGAAAGGGATAGAAATCAGCCCAAAAAGGCTAATAAAATTACAATTTCAGAGCTGGAAACCACTCCTCTAGCATTAGATAGGCAGTACAATGCTCACCAGTCCCACTGGTAAGCAGTAGGACTTCCCTCTACCACAGCAAGTTCTGGATAGCTCTGAACACAGAAAATAAAGTCCTGAGACAAGCAAAGCCTGGGATATGGACTGGCTAGGAAAGGTGGGAAACGAACAAACAAGATAGTATTTTTTTTTTTTGTTGAAACAGGCTAAATAATGCAATAATACATTAAATAAACACAGAAAAGTCTAAAACACTTGAGTGTGTAGTCCTAAACTGTAAATGCAATTAAAATTCTACAAAATTAGCAATTTAAAACTTTTTAAATGAAGCAAGGCAAGTGCACAACTGAAAAATGATTTAAGAGGCAGTAATACAGCAGAATAAGTAGCTAGTCTACATATACAGAGAAGTCTATATATACAGAAAAGCAGCTAAAACACACAAACAATTCAGATGCAGTGCAACTTAGAGCACTTGAGTTGTAGCAGTAGTAAGTCAATTACAGTTATAATAAATGCTCTAAAATATACTCTATATTTCCAAAATGTTTGAGAAGCACAGTCAGAATACAAGGAGATTCAGGCAAATTTTTTTTTAAAGGGAAAAAGGAGACACAGAAGACCTTATCAAATGTTCTCTCTGTATTAGGTAGAATGAGCTAATGACACTAGACTGGGAGGAGTGTGGGTGGGCAACTGCAAAGCCACCAAGTATAACAGCAAGACACCAACAAGGAGGGGGGGTGGGGACAATACTAAAGCTATTCGCCTACAGACAGTAAACACTACAGAAAGCCACAAAATGAGAGTTTTTAAACAGATAAAGGAGCAATGAGACTCTACGGAATGCTTTTAACTGCAAACAAATCAGTTACCTGTGCAGATTAGTTAATAGCAATAAAATACACTAAAAACTATGCAGCAGGCAATAAAAAGTGCTATATATAAATTGCTAGAAACAATAATCAGTATAAATAATCCAAAAAACAGGATACTTATATATCTCAGCTCAGAGTTGTAGTCAACACCTCTCCTCCACTCTGCTCAGTGTGTATAGACGGAAATCCTCTCAAAGTTAGGGCTTAAGTACCAGAAGATACCTTAGACAACTATTTATTTATTTATTTATTTATTTTTACAAAAACACAAAAGAACCAGCCCCCACTAGCCAGCAGCCAAATTAACACAATCTAGCCAAGGTAAAGGGCTTCTGCTAATTCAAGATGGCCTGTTCATGTGCTTTGAACAATCACTGTAGAAACAAACAAGCCCAGAGCCAGCAAATCTGAACTAGGACAATACTAAAGCTATTAGCCTACAGACAGTAAGCACTACAGAAAGCCACAAAATTATAGTTTTTAAACAGATAAAGGAACAATGAGACTCTACAGAATGCTTTTAACTGCAAGCAAATCAGTTACCTGTGCAGATTAGTTAACAGCAATAAAATACACTAAAAAACTATGCAGCAGGCAATAAAAATGCTATATATAAATTGCTAGCACTGGTTGGATAGAGAGGGTGATGGAGGTCTTGGCTTGGTCACTCAGTTGAGATCTCAACTCTATAGCTGTGCCAGTGTGGAGACTTATTGGGGATCTGGAGGAAGAGCGAGAAACCAGCCCTGAACTGACTGTGGTCTCTGTGTGCTCTTAAGGGAAATTGCACTTGATGCAGAGAACTGCATCTGGAAATACTGTATATGTACCTGTGATCCTCCCAGTGAACGTCCCCCACTGTTGCCAGTGATGAGGATTGAGGCTCCTTGATTACTGGTCCAGTAGAGGGTCATCACATTTTGGTGGCGGTGGTGGGACATCCACATCACATTTGGATGGCAGTGGTGGGATCACCACATCACATATTGGGATTCAGTCATGTGGATATTGAACTCCTGTAGTCTGTAAACAGTGGTCACTAAAGAAGGTGTTTATACTATCATGCAGCCACACAATAGACATTCACAATAGTTTTATTTATTTATTTTTTTAGCTTAGTTAGTCAGGGAAAACAGGCAAGGATGTCAGCAGAGGAGTATGGCAAGCTGAAAAGGAGCCAGTTGGCTGAGATGTGCCAAACCAAAGGATTGGTGCATGCCAACCTAACTAAAGCAGGAATTATTGCAGTCTTAGCCACAGCTGCTTTACAAACCAGCAACCAGGAGGACAACCAGACTGGCCTAGGGGATGTACAATTCTCAGAAGTTGGACAGTTCAACTTTGCCTCAGAGGACTTAAAAATCTGTCTGGAGTTAAAGTGACTTGAAATGGAGGCCAACCATTTGGAAATACACTCAGCAGAGAGACTGTGGCATTTGGAGGTTGAAGCAGAGTCAGCAGAGAGACTGCAGCATTTGGAAGCTGAAGAAAATGAGAGGCTGAGGCAACATGAAAAGAAGATGCTGACTCTTCACCAGGGTCATAGAGGCAATGGGGACGGGAATAACTGAATCCCAGAAGCAATAAAGGTCAGTACATTTCTTCCACAATTTACAGAGGGAGATAATTTTGATAGCTTTATTCATATGTTTGGAAGGGTATGTAAATGATATCATGTTGACCAAAGGCTCTGGGTAGAGTTCCTGACCCCGTTACTCTATGGTAAAGCTGTAACTGCTGTTTCTAAATTGTCTGGTATGGATTGCTTAAATTATAATATAGTTAAAAATTGTTTATTAGAGTGTTTTAAGTTAACACCTGAAGGTTATAGAAAAAGTTTCATGAGCATAGACACAAGGCAGATGAAAGTATGTGTGATTATGTTGCTGAGTTAAGCAATTATTTTCATAGGTGATTGAGTGTGTGTCAGTTCACCACTTTTGTAGGGCTGGCAGACCTTTTGGTGAGGGAACAAGCCCTTAACACTTTGCCTGAGGACATCAGAATCTGGTTGGCAGATAGAGAATGCAACACCGCAGATGAGTTGGGGAAAAAAAGAGACCTATTCCTAGCAAGCAGGGCATCACTGCACAGGAAAGGGATACCCCGTGCTGCACATGGGTATAAGGGAACCCATGGTCGGTAGCCTAAACCACCCCAACAGAGTCCTCCAGTAACAGGGGAAGTCACTAGTTCAGGTACACAGCCAGGAACAAGGGTTAAATGTTTTAAATGTAATCAGTGGGGCCATGTAGCATATAGATGTCCATGGAAGCAAGGTGGGGAACAAAGGGTAGGGGAGCTTGTATGTCAGAATGACACAATTCCAGTGGTAAGTTGTCTGGAGACAACAAGGGTACCAAACTACCACAAGAGGTTGCAGGTCATATGGGCATAAAGCATACCAAGAGACATATTATGAAGAATGTTTATTGGCCTGTGATTTCCAGGGACGTAACAGGGTACTGCAGGACCTGTGAGCAGTGCAAAAAGTAGGAAAAGCAGGAGACAAGGGGAACGCTCATCTGATGCCTTTGCTTGTGATTGAGGAAACATTTCAGAGAGTAGCTATGGATATTGTGGGCCTCTGAGTGCTCCAAGTTCCACAGGGAAAAAGTATATCCTAGTGGTAGTAGATTATGCTACCAGATACCCTGAAGCAGTTGCCCCATCCTCCATCAAGGCAGAAAAAGTGGCAAATGTTTTGTTAGAGATTTTCAGTCGGGTAGGTTTCCCAAAAGAAATACTGACTGACAGAGGTGCCTATTTCATGTCAGACCTGCTGGCTTGCCTGTGGAAGCACTTTGGGGTGAAGCACCTAAAGACCACCCCTACCATCCCCAGACTAATGGCCTTATGGAGAGGTTAAACTCTACACTAAAGACCACAATACAGGCATTTGCAGACCAGTTTAACAGGGAGTGGAACAAATATTTGCCCCATCTGTTGTTTGATTATAGAGAGGCGCCCTAGGAATCCATAGGTTTTTCACCTTTTGAGTTGCTGTATGGGCATAGGGTGAGGGGACCTCTAGATCTGATTTGTGATGAGTGGGAGGGTGAGTGTGAATCTGACAAGGAGTCCATTGTGGCATTATGTCCTAAACCTCAAGACAAGGCTCAGGGAACTCATGGCCTTTCCCCAGGAGAACCTGGCAGAAGCTCAACAGCAGAAAAAGGTCTGGTATGACAGGAATGTTCGAGCTAGAGATTATGCTGTGGGCAGCAGGTTATGGTTCTCATTTCTGTCAGAAACAATAAGCTGCAGGTAGCTTTGGGAGGGACCCTTCAAAGTGTTAAGGAAGGTCAGTGATGTTATCTACATGATAGAACTGCTAGGCAGGAGGCAGGGGCACACATTGTACTGTGTTAACACCAAGAATCCTTACCATGATAGGGACTCCCTGGTCATAAGTATTTGCATTAGAAGGCGGAAAGAGTCTGAGGGGGATCTATGACTAAGACGGAGCCAGCCAGCAAAATCTCACGTTACTATGGTGGAGCCTGGGATACAAGCAAATGATATGACAGTGCAACACTATAATGGGGTCAGTAATGCAAAGGCAGCTGGGATCTCAAGTCAGTGTAGGGAGTAATGTACTCTGATAGGCTCATCCCTCTCAAGCAGTGTTTCTCAAGGGTCACTTGAAAAACGAGCTTGAGTCTTCAAAGGGTGGAAGAAGTGTGATGTAAGGAGATATTGCCAGCATATAATTTTGTAAATAATTATATAGCATTGGCGAATATAAAAATGATTTATACAAGATGCTTGTGTTACAAATGTATTAGAACTATATGTCATGTGTATATCAAACTGCTTGTGCAGACATGTATGTTAAAAAGGTGTTTGTAGAATGCTATGTTTGAAATGTAACCACAGTGTTCCCTACTGGAAGAGAACAGAAATGTGCCTGCACTATTGTATTTGTTTAAATGTGTATGCTTAACAGAGGAAACTGGAGGTTAACCTCAGTGCAGTAAACTTTAGAAAAAAATATCTGAAATTAAATTACTTTACAGGCTACACAGCAAAGAGGCTATCTCTCAAGCTTTTAATGCAGCTAGAGACACAAAGTCTGTACTAGGAAGCTTTCTGTATTGTCCTTGGAGTGAACTAATTGCTACTCTTGAAGCACGAAGGAATGTAATTGTTTTATGACTTTTAGCATCTGTCAAAGATCTGAGCAAAAGCCCCTGTCTGTATATTTTACAGTAGATGCTAAGTACTGCCAGCTTCAGCAATGGGGGTTTTACCTGGGAACTAGAAATCAGATGACAAGAAATTATGTCATTCTGCAAGCTATCCCAGCAGTAATATTTTAGATATTAATTTGAGAAGTCTCTTAATGAGGCAGAGCATTCTACATTCTGTCTTGGACCTGCCAACAAGAAAAAACATTCATCACATCTGCCTTGCTCTAATAGTAAGTTACTAGGATCATAGGAGGTTACTAGGCTATTGGCCCTGAGGCCCTTATAAGCCTAGCCAAGAGTTTATCCCATGTTTAGACAAGTCAGCACCCAGAGCCCCTGTCTAGCAGGGACACAGGTGAAATCACATGAGTGTATTTTCTGTTTCCCATCCAGTTATCCAGGTTGCACTTAAAAAGGGATAATGAGGTACTCTGCTTGACATGGAGAGGGAGTCTATTCCACAAATTGGGGATTCTCTGGAAGAGAAATCTGTCCCACCAACAAGTCCTGTTGATATCACAGACCAGGTTGAGGTCGCTTGTACAGATTGCTCGAATGGAGCTTGACTTGCGGATATGCAGCCGTCCCATCAAGGTGGGGTCTGAGACTGCTTTGTATGCCAGACAGAGGTCACCTCTGAGGAATCTATATGAAACTGAGTAGAGGGATAGGGCTTTTAGCCTATCTGTGTAGGGTAGGTGTTTGAAGCCCTGGATTATCCTGGTGAGGAACCTCTGTGGTCTCTCCAGCTGCTGGATGTGCTTTGCAAAGGAGGAGTTGTACTGAATAATTGGCCTTATAAGGGAAGAATGCAGGGATCTTATAACTTCTTTGTCCCTGGATGAGATATCCTTTCTTATGAGGTGGGCCATATAGAAAGCTATCCGTACAATGGAAGCAACATAGTGGTCAAAAGTCAGGTTGCTATCAACCTGGGTGCTTGACTCTCTCACTACTGATTGTGGAATTAGGACATTACTAATATGATAATATGTGGGGACATCACTCTCCCCAAAGGGGATGATGATGCATTTTTTGTCATTCAGCTTGAGGAGATGTTTCTGGCACCAGTCATTTGTTTGGGTGAGACACTCTTGGAGGACGTCCACTTCACTTGGGTAACTGATGACTGCGCCCAGCTTGCAGTCATCTGCAATCTTGGTCAGCCATAGCCTACTGGTTTTGACCTGCACCTCAGAAAAGTATATCCCGAATAACAGAGGCTCCAAGACCGATCCCTGGGGTACGCCACTCATTACGGGTCTACTGATTAAGGTGGCTTCCCCTATTTTGATAAGGTGGGTTCTATCAGTGATCCACTTTGTTACCCATCTGGTAGCATGTGGATTGATGCCTAGTTGAGAGAATGTATCTACTACGCCTGAGTGGGGAATAGTGTTGAAGGCTTTGGCCAGGTCAAGGTAGGTGGTATGCACCATCTTTCCCTTGTCCATGGTTTTGGTGACTGTCTCAAAGAAGTCGACCAGATTTAACAGACATGATCTCCCGTTTACAAGGCCAAACTGTGTGGGTTTGAGTGTTTGGAGGTTGCCAGTGTCCTTGTTAATAAGGTCAATGATAATCTGTCCCATGGCCTTGCAGATCAGGCTAGTTAGGCTGATGGGTCTAGAATTTTCTGGATCAGTGGATGCTCCACCTTTGTGTAAGGGGATGACAGTGGCTGTCCTCCACTCGGCTGGGACAAAGCCTTAACTCAGGCTTTGGTTGAATAGGGTGCCTAATGGTGCTCCAAGTTCATGCCTGAGTTCATTTAGAATGCAGCCTGGGATGTTATCGGGTCCCATGGAGGCTATATTTTTAGCCTTTGAGAGGGCAGTGATGACCTGTTGTCTAGCGATAAGGGGTGGGGGGCAGGTACTGGCAATGTCCTGATTTACTAATGGGGGGACAGAGGGGAGATGTTTTCAGTGAATCTGTCAGCCAGCAGATTGGCTATATCTACAGCATTTGTGTATGTGTTGTCCTTGACCACCAGTTCTGAACAGATCTGCATGCTTCCATTGAGATTGTGGACATATGTAAAGAAGGCCTTAGGGTTGTCTCTAGTAGATGTATCCAATTTGGACTCAAAGTTGGCTTTAGAGGATTTCACTAGTGCTTGTATTTGCTTGTTCAGGCTAAGGAGAGATGGCTTCCAATTGGGCACCTGCTCCGTCTTGGTCCTGGTCAGCAATTTTTTTTCCTTTTGTTATAGAGTTTATTTTCTGCAGATGTCCACCAGACATGTTTATTTTTCCTTGCGGAGGATGATTTTGCCCTGTCAGGTATTCCTGATTCTATGCATCTATATAAATGCTCATATAGTACTTTGATGTAGATTTGGATATTGGTGTCAGTTCCTATAAGTGGGGGAGGGGCTGCAAAGCTGTTTATACCTTTGCTCAGGAGGTTGTAATCAGCTTTGGAGAAGTATTTTTGTTTGACCCTAGCTAGAGGGGGGTCAGGGGAGATTGTGACTTCGAAAGTGATCACTTTATGGTCGGATCTTACCAGAAAGTATGATACCATAGGTGTACTGTAGTGGTTACTCATGTTGGTTAATACCAAGTCCAAGATATTATCGCCTCTTGTGGAGTTATTGACTAGCTGTTCCAAGGCATTTGCATTGATAAAATCGAGGAATATCTGGGCATTTGTGTTCTGGCATGAGTACAACAAACAAACAGGCCCACAGACTGCAAATCTGTACTGGGACTATGTACAGCCGTAGTTACACTAATTTAGGCAGAAAACACTACAGAAATGTTTATCACAACAGAAAAACAGCAGTGAGACACTAAATGAAAGTTTTAAACAGATAAAGGAGCAAAGAGACTCTAGAGAATGCTTTTAATTGCAAACAAATCAGTTATATGCTACTCTCCTTAGCAAGAAATTAGAACAAACAAATGACAAGTAGAGAAAATTTCCAGTTAATACCTTTCACACAGTGAAACTAGCTTAAAAAGCTTACAAACAGTGTGACAATAACAAAAGTGATTTAAAAGCCCCTGTAAGGCAGACAATTTCAGCACAATAGTGCATATTAGTTTATAGCAGTAAAATACAGTAAAAATAGTAGGCAGAAGACAATAAACAAGTGCTGTAAATGGTTAGAATAAACAATGACTAGTAAAATAAGCAACAAAAACAGGATACTAATATGTCAGTGATGTTATATATCACTAGGGGATAGTAATTCTCTTAGATTCATGCAGGAATGTAGTGATGCTTATTTTAGATGTTTTTCTTTATTTGTGTGAGCCTGTACTGCAATGTTATTTTAAATGTTTCCGGTGGTTTTGAACTCTGATGTCACTGTGAATATATATTTACTATTGTCATATTCTTTATTTATTATTACATTTATTTAAACCTTTCATTGTGGCTGATCTGTGTAGAGATATTTAAGTTTTGAGAGTACTTGCATATTTATTTGGTGACACTGTGTGGGCCACTCCTAATAACCTTGCTCTTGGTCAAACTACCATTTGTAATAGTATTAATATTACACACTAAGATTGGGCACCCTTTGTAAAGGTCCTTAAAGTAGCTGATAATGAGTGACTGGTGGCAGTGCAAACTACATTATAGTCTGGGCAGAAGGAGGAATACCTAATAAACCACTGCCACCCTTTCCCAGGTGTGTGTGTAAATCAAACTTCAAAGGGTGTGGGTGTCAGCTACTTGGGCAGGGACATGAAGCACTGGTTGGACAGAGAGGGTGATGGAGGTCTTGGCTTGGTCACTCAGCTAAGATATCAACCCTATAGCTGTGCCAGTGTGGAGTCTTACTGGGGATCTGGAGGAAGAGGAAGAAACTAACCCTGGACTGACTGTGGTCTCTGTCTGCTCTTAAGAGAAATTGCACGTGATGCAGAGAGCTGCATCTGGAAATACTGTGTGAGTACCTGTGATCCCCCAAGTGAACATCACCCACTGTTGCCAGTGGAAAGGATTGAGGCTCCTTGACTACTGGTCCAGTGGAGGGTCATCACAGGGGTCATTAAGGGATGAGGGGCATAGTGAGAGTGTTCGATCATTAAGGGATGGAGGAAATGGTGGGAGTGTTCAATCATTAAGGAATGGAGGTATGGTAAGAGTGTTCAGTCATTAAGGGATGGGGGTACAGTGAGAGTGTTGAGTCATTAGGGGATGAGGGCATGGTGAGGGTGTTCAATCATTAAGGGATGGGGGCATGGTGAGGTTGTTCAATCATTAAGGCATGGGGGCATGGGGAGAGTGTTCAATTATTAAGGGATGGGGGGCATGGTGAGAGTGTTCAACTATTAATGATTGGGGGTCACAATGAGAGTGTTCAATCATTAAGGGATGGGGGAATGGTGAGAGTGTTCAATCATGAAGGAATGGGGGCATACTGAGATTGCTCAGTCTTTAATGGATGGGGAGCACAGTGAGCATGTTCAATCATTAAGGGATGGGGCACTGTCAAGAGTATTCACTCATTAAGGGATGGAGGCACGGTAAGGGTACTCAATCATTAAGGGATGGGGGCACAGTCAGAGTGTTCAATAATTAAGGGATGAAGGCACAGTGAGCATGTTCAATCATTAAGGGATGGGGGCACTGTCAGTGTATTCAATCATTAAGGGATGGGAGCACAGTCAGATGTTCAACCATTAATGGATGGGGGCATGGTGAGAGTTGTTCAATCATTAAGGAATGGGGCCCACAGTGAAAGTGTTCAATCATTAAGGGATGAGGGGGAAGGGTGAGAATGTTCAATCATTAAAGGATGGGGGTATGGTGAGAGTGTTACAATCATTAAGTGATGGGGGGCTCGGTGAGAATGTTCAATCATTAAGGGATGGAGGTGAATCATTAAGGGATTGGTGGCATGGTGAGACTGCTCAATCATTAAGGGATGGGCGCATGGAGATAGTGTTCAGTCATTTAGGGATGGGGGCACGGTGAGAGTGTTCAATAATTAAGGGATGGGGGCACAGTGAGTGTGTTCAATCATTAAGGGATGGGGCATGTTGAGGGTGTTCAATCATTAAGTGATGGGGCTCGGTGAGAGTATTCAATCATTAAAGGATGGGGCATGGTGAGGATGTACAATCATTAAAGAAAGGGGGCCACAATGAGAGTGTTCAATCACTAAGGGATGGGGGGACACAATGAGAGTGTTCAATTATTAAAGGAACACTCCACCCTACAACTAAAAAAATATGTTTATTTCAGTCTATCTTTGTTTCCAGACCTATTTTAACACCTAAAATTGACTCTAAATGCTTTATTAGTAATTTTAGCTAGTTTACCACAACATGGCTACCGATGGGGCTTGCTATCTCAACGTGATCTTCTTCTCCTTCAAGCCTTTCTCTTTCCCATAAAGCATTTCAAGTCTCCTTTCTGTGACTCATGCCAGACATAAGGAAGTAACAGTGATTTCCCATGCCATTGACATATAATGGGAAATCTGTGACTCATTGTCAGTTTGGTTTCCTTCTGTGTAAAGCCTGCTTCTTTTCTATTGCTAATCACCCTCATTTGTGTTTAGATCAGACCTTGCTTTACAGTATAATTTGAAGTTATCTAGCAGCAGACAGAGTAGTAGCTAGATTGGATGCCTTTGTTCTAAGTGTTCTTTTGTAGTCCTTCTTGAATTGAATTGAAAGTCCCCTCCTCCTACACTACTGCAGAGGTGTGAAAACTGCCACTGCAACTGACAGCTCAGAATTGAAAGGAAGGGAGTGCCATTTCAAATGTCTTCCCCTCTGCCTGCAGAATCATTTGTTAGACAGCAGCAGAAAGATTTATGTAAACAATTTCTAATTAAATTTCGTACAACAGTGCAGGATAACTTTTGATTATTTCATTGTCTACACTATTTTTATTTCTTCCTTATTTCTACCAGACATTATTATGTTCACTTATGTATGTTTTACAATCTCTTAGAAGAACAATAGCCTAGTGACATGTTGTTTCTGTATTTTCACTGACATTAGCATAATGTCCACAAACAGTAGACTGCAAACCTGTGTCTATGATGCTGTCACAGTAAAAGCATGTACTGAAAACTCACTGTTTTCTATACTCCATGCAGTGATTTTTTTTTTGCAGTGGGCTACTAATTAATAAGTGCATGTATGTATCACTTGCATAATGCAGATAACTGAGGCACTTTGGGAGCTTAATATGATCATCGCAAATTCAGCTCATACTATTTAGCAATCCTTTAGTCCTTTTTCCATATTACTAAATTTATTTTGAGGCCGTCCCTGCCTTTCTTTGTGCATATTTCAAATCTTACTGCTACACTGCTCAAATATCGATAAGTTAATTGGCAGTAGACACTACTCAGCCAGACAGTTATTTGTATTTTTCACATTAATAATTTGACATGTGCAGTTCACAGAAAACATAACGTAAGAGGGTTTAAAGCCTTCACTAAAATAAGTATTGCAGCATCCAATTTGCAGTTGCAGTAATTAAACTTGTCAAGTCAGGCAGTAAAGCACACAGAAGTAATACTACTGTCAGTTTCATGAGTACAGACTGACAATTTTGACTCCATAATTTTCCTGTCTACACTATTACAAGTCACTGTACCAGGCAGTGCTTTGTGCCCTTTGGGCAATATTGCACAGCTTACTCCAAGTTCGCCTAAATATTGACATCTGATATCCAAAGGCTTTTTATAAGTGTGTGTAAGCCCTACAAAATACTGAAGGTTACCCAACATGCATGTATTACATCACAGAAACCCCTTTGGCATCAAATTTGTAACAGCTGCATGATGTTACGCTGTCTCACACTGTGCATCAGACTTTAGTACATGTTCACACAAGTTACAGTGTGTCAAGGGCACCAGCCTTCATCATCTGCACAGGTGACAGGGAGCACACTACACAAAGGCTTGGACTAGAAACACTGTTACAGGCAATAACTGCAACACAGGATTTTGAACATTGTGATTCCTGTGCCATGTCACCACCCACTTGCTTATCAAGCTCATGTCTAACAATGAATGTCTTCTCAGTGACTGGTCAAGAGTGTCTATAGAAACTGGTTACTGCTAATTATATAGGCTCAATGTATTTTTGGTGTACAGTACATACTTCATACATACAATGTCTTTGCTTAGTATGATTTTTGCCTTTATTCCTGTGCATGGTCTGATCTAATTCAGTGCACTACTACAACTAGCAGACTCTCTGTAATACCAAAGTGTATCAAACCAATATAATGATGCATTTACATATATGAAAAAGTCCAGAACACACAAAGCCATGCACGACCAGCAATATACTTATCCTACGTGTGTGCCTCCATTCAGTGTGCCAAAATAAGGATACAAAATTTCCAATTAAATTAACTATGTGCATGAATGTTTGCTATAACACATAGCAATTCATCAACTGCACGTCCACTAATTAGTAGCATTGATCTACCACTGCCTCTCATTTTTATGTTTCAAGCAGTCCGTCCACCGATCCTTGCGCTTCCCTTCCAATTGCACGTCAAACATTCATAATAGTGTCACAACCCCATGCTGTCAAGTCAGCAGACCATAACCTTTAATTTTCCCTTCCCTTACAATATCTAACATAGGTGTGTGTCAAGCACATCAAGTCACCAGACAATGACCATTGCAACTGTTAAGTGTATCGATTATACCACCACAGAATGTAATCAACTGACTGCCACTGAACTCTCCCATTCCCTATCCGTTGCAAGTGCATCATGCAACAGACATAGTCTCAACAACCATCCCTGTCATGGTTCGGTCTCACTGTCCATCGTCCTTGATACAGCATGCCTCTGCAGTGTTCATGTCCAGCAATGTGCAGTGAGCTGTAACCTGTTCCAGCTGGTATTCCTGAATGCTGTTATCACTATGCATTTTATCTACGCACTACAAACACTTTGAATATGGCAACCTATTACCAATGTATCCAGATCTCTGCCTACTAGCCGCAACCTGACATTAAGGGTGTCCATCGTCCTAAACAAAGTAAATAATACCTATACATCTGCTTCCCCTCCTATCGGGACCAAGCGACTTTTATTATAGGACTCCTGGCCCTACTGGCGGAGTTGAACTGTATCCAGATCTCTGCCTACTAGCCGCAACCTGACATTAAGGGTGTCCATCGTCCTAAACAAAGTAAATAATACCTATACATCTGCTTCCCTCCTATCGGGACCAAGCGACTTTATTATAGGACTCCTGGCCCTACTGGCGGAGTTGAACTGTATCCAGATCTCTGCCTACTAGCCGCAACCTGACATTAAGGGTGTCCATCGTCCTAAACAAAACATCTGCTTCCCTCCTATCGGGACCAAGCGACTTTTATTATAGGACTCCTGGCCCTACTGGCGGAGTTGAACTGTATCCAGATCTCTGCCTACTAGCAACCTGACATTAAGGGTGTCCATCGTCCTAAACAAAACATCTGCTTCCCCTCCTATCGGGACCAAGCGACTTTTATTATAGGACTCCTGGCCCTACTGGCGGAGTTGAACTGTATCCAGATCTCTGCCTACTAGCCGCAACCTGACATTAAGGGTGTCCATCGTCCTAAACAAAACATCTGCTTCCTCCTATCGGGACCAAGCGACTTTTATTATAGGACTCCTGGCCCTACTGGCGGAGTTGAACTGTATCCAGATCTCTGCCTACTAGCCGCAACCTGACATTAAGGGTGTCCATCGTCCTAAACAAAGTAAATAATACCTATACATCTGCTTCCTCCTATCGGGACCAAGCGACTTTTATTATAGGACTCCTGGCCCTACTGGCGGAGTTGAACTGTATCCAGATCTCTGCCTACTAGCCGCAACCTGACATTAAGGGTGTCCATCGTCCTAAACAAAGTAAATAATACCTATACATCTGCTTCCCTCCTATCGGGACCAAGCGACTTTTATTATAGGACTCCTGGCCCTACTGGCGGAGTTGAACTGTATCCAGATCTCTGCCTACTAGCCGCAACCTGACATTAAGGGTGTCCATCGTCCTAAACAAAGTAAATAATACCTATACATCTGCTTCCCTCCTATCGGGACCAAGCGACTTTTATTATAGGACTCCTGGCCCTACTGGCGGAGTTGAACTGTATCCAGATCTCTGCCTACTAGCCGCAACCTGACATTAAGGGTGTCCATCGTCCTAAACAAAGTAAATAATACCTATACATCTGCTTCCCCTCCTATCGGGACCAAGCGACTTTTATTATAGGACTCCTGGCCCTACTGGCGGAGTTGAACTGTATCCAGATCTCTGCCTACTAGCTGCAACCTGACATTAAGGGTGTCCATCGTCCTAAACAAAGTAAATAATACCTATACATCTGCTTCCCCTCCTATCGGGACCAAGCGACTTTTATTATAGGACTCCTGGCCCTACTGGCGGAGTTGAACTGTATCCAGATCTCTGCCTACTAGCCGCAGCCTGACATTAAGGGTGTCCATCGTCCTAAACAAAGTAAATAATACCTATGTATGTAAAAGCTATTATTACCCAATAATCTGTTACTGCGTACCTAGCCTTCCAACCCGTCCTAGACTACCAGCAGCCATCACCAGTCCCTATCTTATGATCTACACCCTCCTTCCTTTAGTGCCCTTGAACACTCATCTCTATCACTATCTCTCCCTCTCACTCTATTGAGCCCTTGCTCTCCTCACTCCAACGTTCTGTCCTACTTACAATATCTCCCCCTACAAACCTGCTTCTGATCTATTACTTACTATACAGCTCCCTTACTACTATATTACTTATTACTCAGCTCCTTCTAATATACCTCCTCCTCTCTACACCAGCCTACCTTCCTCCTTATAAACACTGTCCATTGAATATCTGTTTTGTAACACACTACTCATACTATCCCTGTCTTACATACCTGTTTCTTCCACCTGGCTGATTGTTTTCTCAGCATTCTTCTACTCCTTTGGCTCCTACTCCTTTGCTCATTCCCCAACCCCCATCTATTCTCTCTTGTATATCTCTCCTCAACTTCCACGCTAGAACTTACCCAACTCATACCGTCTGCTTGTCCTGCCCTTCCCCCTCCCCCATCTTGATACTCTTCGTCCTGCATTACCTTTCCCGCCTTTCACCTGGACCGTTAGCCCCTCCCCCTTATCTTTCCCATCCCTACCATCCTACCTTATAAATAACTCCCCTACCCTAAGACGCCATCTTTAATTTACCCCACTGGCCTGGCTGCTGCACGTCTCCCATCTGAACGGGCTGAACATCTAGGGTGAGCTATACGCATACATCTAGTGTTGTTTCTTTTCCTGGAATAACCACTTGCTTCACTAATGTTTAGCGACTGCTTCTGGGTATGATATCTGGTTATGTGTAACCATTTTTAGTGACTGCTTCTATTTATAATATCTGGTAAAGTGTAATCCTTTTATTAACTACTGTAAGTGCTTTTAAGCTAATTGCCTATACTCTGCTCTAGCCATGTTTACTCTGCATTTATGGTTTGGTTTTAATATGTTGATATTTTTGTAGTTGTTGCATCTCTACATGCAGCGTTTATCTTAAAACATAGTCCCTGTATGGTTTTACTATATTTAGCTATTTTGGCAACTGATATTGCGTCTAGAATACGCCAAAGTCTGTGGATGAAAGCGGCGTTAAGCTCAGTGCAATTAGTGGGTTTTCTACTGAAGTATCACGGGAAGGCAATAGAATGTCTGTTTGAGTGTATTTTGATCTGGTCACGTGGTACACAGCGTGCCCACCGCATTTTGAGTCTTATTTATTGTCTATACTGCTCAGGCAACTCCTATAGTGTTTATGTGTGCTTATTCATGCCATCGCTGCTAACAGCGATAACTTTGAAACGCACTACTGGGCTAATTGGGTTCGCTGCTCTAGTATATTTTTCTTGTTGAATGACTTGGTATGTTTGCAGTACTAGCTTCGACTCAGTGCTTTTGTGCAAGTCAAACTGCCGTGAACATGGGAAGGCAATTGATTTAATGTTTATCTGGACACGCTGTAGTAGTACTCGTTCAGCACATTAAGTGTCTCAAACATTGTTGAAACTGTGCAGGCAACTGATATAATGCTAATCTATCTAACCTCACTGCTAACTGTATAAACTCTGTGTATTGAGTGTTACACTTTGTTTGAAACCTCACAATTACCTCTGTTTATGCTTAATGTAAGTCGAGTGTTATACATTGTTTGAAACTGTACAAATATCTCTGTTTATGCTTAATGAATGTTAGCTTTCCTTTCTAATTTATATCTGATTTAATGATTCTAGTAACTCAACATTCCTTCCTTCTATCTCCCATCTAGACATCTGCTTCCTCCTATCGGGACCAAGCGACTTTTATTATAGGACTCCTGGCCCTACTGGCGGAGTTGAACTGTATCCAGATCTCTGCCTACTAGCCGCAACCTGACATTAAGGGTGTCCATCGTCCTAAACAAAGTAAATAATACCTATGTATGTAAAAGCTATTATTACCCAATAATCTGTTACTGCGTGCCTAGCCTTCCAACCGTCCTAGACTACCAGCAGCCATCACCAGTCCCTATCTTATGATCTACACCTCCTTCCTTTAGTGCCCTTGAACACTCATCTCTATCACTATCTCTCCCTCTCACTCTATTGAGCCCTTGCTCTCCTCACTCCAACGCTCTGTCCTACTTACAATATCTCCCCCTACAAACCTGCTTCTGATCTATTACTTACTATACAGCTCCCTTACTACTATATTACTTATTACTCAGCTCCTTCTAATATACCTCCTCCTCTCTACACCAGCCTACCTTCCTCCTTATAAACACTGTCCATTGAATATCTGTTTTGTAACACACTACTCATACTATCCCTGTCTTACATACCTGTTTCTTCCACCTGGCTGATTGTTTTTCTCAGCATTCTTCTACTCCTTTGGCTCATCCCGCTCCTCACTCCTCCCCTCCCTGCCCCCAAATCCCACCCTGGAACCTCTACATTTATCCCCACTAAACCCCTCCCAACATACTCTAGTCCAATCACTGACTCTTCCTATCCCCACCCACTAATATTACTATCTCCACCTCCCTCCACAACATACTTCAACTTACCATACTCTACTAATTAACAGAACATGCCCCATATACACAACCCATTCCTTCTACTATCCACATTAGCAACTCTCTTTGCCACCTATAACTTAACCTACTATGAGCATCCTCTTCTCTCCACACGTACCATTCCTAACAAACACACACAAATTAACCATCCAAACACACACACTATATATCTTTGTGCCACATACTATAACTCTTATCTGGAACCAAAATACCATCGTCTCTCTCATATTAAATATCTAATTCTCTTTCACTCTAGGCACATCAACTTCTATGACCCCTCACCCAATCTAATTTCTTCATTGAGAGATGGTGACATACACCCTAACCCTGGCCCTGTAACCCTCACTACTCCCAGTAATTCCCAACAGACAAAATCCAAGACTTCTCTACAGAACTTAAACTCCAAATCACTCTCTATAGCTCATCTCAATATCAGCATTTGTAACAAAATCCCTAACCTCCACGCCCTACTAGAAGTCCACAAATATGACATCCTCTGCCTTTCTGAAACCTGGCTTAAATCCACTATAAAAGACAATGAAATTATTCCACCAGGCTATAACATCCTTAGACAAGACCGCACTAGGAAAAGGAGGCGGAGTAGCCATTCTATACAAAACTGGACTAGAAATAAGTAAAACCAGCTATACCCTCCAGATAACACTAACATAGACATTATAATAGCCAACCTATCCCTCAATCCACATAAAGCAATTAATATCATCTGCCGTACCTTCCCCCAGGCAACAACCCTCCAGTATTAGAAAGCCTACTGAACTGGTTCTCAACAACTCTCCCTCAAGAAACTATACTATTAGGTGACTTTAACATTGACTGGAACACATGTAAACAAACCTATCCAACTACCCACATCAACCTATATGGTTTCCATCAAACCATAAATTCTACAACTAGAACTAATAAAACCAGCAATAAAGAAACCATACTTGACTGGATCCTAATAAACAATCCCCACCAAAAATACACTTCAGGAACACTACCAGATGACCTTAGTGACCACTCACTAACATACATAATTAGACACAAAACTATTCTAGCCAAACCACCTCTCATCCGTTTTGTCGTAACACAAAATCTTTGATCCCCTTCAGTTTCAAAATGAACTAAGCCTAGTCAACTGGTCTCCTTTGCAAACCCTGCCATTAGATGACGCTGTTAACCACTTCAACCACACCTTCCTTACCATTCTTGATCAGCATGCCCCCGCCATATCTACGCATGAAATCTAGAACGGCAAAATGGCTTTCAACAAACACTAAACAACTTATGATTAGTAGAAACAAAGCCTGGACTAAATGGCGATCCACTAGAAACTCACTTGACCACCTTAATTACAAACAAAAGAAACCTGACTAAACTAGCCATCCTACAAGATAAAAAGGATTTTTACATCCAGCTACAAAATTCCTCCCAACACCAGCCAAAGAAATTCTGGAACACAATAAACTCACTACTATCCCCTGGCAAAATAGAAACTCCTAGCCCAATAGGCTCCCACCCTGACTCGCCTCGCCCATAAACACTGCTAATGCCTTTAATAACTTCTTCACCTCTACAATACTCAATCTAGCTAGCCAGCAAAACCCTGACCCTCTTTACTAGACACCTCTAACTGTACCCCACCACCATTTCATCTCAAACCTATACCCACATCATATATACTACTTCAAAACTTAAACCTTCCACTCCCTCAGCCGACAAAATCCCAGCAGAATATCTCCAGCTTGGAGCTAAAGCAGTTGCATATCCAATCTCTTTACTAATTAACAGAACCATTAAAGAAAGTACCATACCTTCACTCTGGAAAATCTCCCACATCATCCCACTCTTCAAAGGTGGGGATTCCTTTGAATACTCAAACTAGCCTATTGCACTTCTTTCTCCCATTGCAAAATAATGGAGAAGTGTATCCATAAACAACTACTCAATCACCTCCTTCAAAATAATCTGCTAGCTAACTGCCAACATGGATTTCGTCCCTACCATAGCACCACCACAGCCTTACTATCCTTTATTGAATCCATTAATCACAACGAAACAACAATCTACCTTCATCAGCCTTCTTTGTAGACCTATCTAAAGCTTTCGACATGGTGAACCACCAACTACTCCTGCACCGACTTAAATCCATCTCTCGATAGTATTGCACTTAACTGGTTTACTTCCTACCTTGAGAATAGGAAACAAGCAGTGCTATGGAACAATAATCTTTCAGAGCTCCTACCATCCTCCCTAGGGGTTCCTCAGGGCTCCATCCTAGGTCCCCTTCTATTTTCCATCTTTATCAATGACCTACACCATGTCACCCCTATCTACTTGCATTCAATACGCTGATGATACTACCATCATTTGTTCTGCCTCCAACCAAGATGACTTACACCTCCTTACCCAAAAAACTTTTTCAACCATAGAACAATGGTTCTCTAATCATTGTTTACTTCTAAACCCTAAGAAAACTAAACTGCTTCTCTTCAAACCTACACACCAATCCCCTATTAACTTTTCTCTTACATCAAACAATGGTACCATTATCTCCCCAGATGAAACGACCAAACTCCTTGGCATAACTATTGACAACCAACTCAAATTTGACTCACATATCAAGTCAACCATAAAAACAACTAATAGAAAACTAGGTTCACTGTATAGAATCAAATCCTTCCTTACTTCTGAGGCAAGAACTACCATAGCCAGAGCATCTCATCTCTACGCTACTTTATGCTTCCCTATTTACACAAACCTAACTAAATATAACATCAATAAACTTACATCAGCCTATAATAACATTGCCAGATTTGCCACATCCTCCCCATATAAAACACACCACTGCAAAAACCTCCGCCATCTTGGATGGCTAGAGCTACCTCACCTTATTCTATACTACCAGCTCTCTATAGCCCAGAAAGCCCTGCACCACCCTGTCAACACTCCTATGCTCTCCACCCTTATCCAGCCCTATAACAACCTAAAAAACCTCGAGCAAAATTCTAATTCAAACCTCTCAATCAAGAAATGCTGCAGGAGAATCTATGTTCTCCAACTCAATTGGTAAAAAATGGAACCTACTTCCTCCCAACCTAACATCCCAAACCTCCATCTCTATATTTAAAACTAAACTAAAACACTACCTAACCAACCACTGGCTTTGCTCTTGTGACTACCCCAGCTGATTATCATGGCTCCCATCTCCTATACACATATCTTTCTTTTTTCCTATTTTATTCTTTTAACAATACCTGTACTACTAAGACATGCCCTCTTTATCTTGTACCTTTTCCCTAATCGACTTGACATTGCCTCTTTTTAATAACCAACTTCTACTATATTACTCTATCCATTCTGTTACTCTATCTACAACACTACCCCTTTTACCTTCCTCTTTCTATCTTATACAAATGTCCTAAGTTCTGTGTTTGCTTGTATATCCATTACACTGTGTACTTTTTCTCCATGCCTATTCCTAAATATTCTGTAACAGACTATCAGTTATGGGTGAATATGTGTTTGTATTTGACAATTTACTGTTAATTATCATGTAGTAGATAGTAGAGCTTTTCCTTGCCTATTCCTAAATATTCTGTATCATACTGTCAGTCATGTGTGAATATGTGTATGTATTTGACAATTTACTGTTAATTATCATGTAGTAGATAGTGGAGCTTTTCTCCTCGGGCCTCCACTGAAAATGGACATGTATCCAGCTGGACCAGCCCGGTTAACAAATGTAAAATAAAAAATAAAATAAATAAAAAAATGGCACTCTTGCTCAAACATAATTCCTTCACTATAAATAAAACAATCATGTATCACACACTATCATCACAGTTCCTTTCACTAACAAGTATGAGTATTGTCTACCTTTCAAACTCACTTATGAGCGGTCATCGTTGCTTTGCGGGCTATAATTATTAACTAAATCACACTTACCTTGGCTGTAATATTTCCTTTGTGCAATATTTACCATGAGGACTCTGCCGATACTTTCACTTTGTTCAGGTTATATTTCTTCAGTTGAGCTCTCCACATTCACATCGCCTATAAATGCCCATCAATAACACATACTGTTAGGTTACAGAGAAAAACACTTATGTATGACTTAATCCTTACTTCTTGCATGCTGTAAAATGACTGGTGATACCCACCTTTACTGTCATCTTGGTAATTCTGGCATCCATGTCAAACCAATCGTAAGTTGGACGGTTCTCTCCAGGAATGTTCATGACAGAAAAGATCTCATTACCGCAAATTGGATCACCCAACTTTCCGATCACCTATTCTCAATCACCAGGACTCATAGACGAGAGAGAACAGTTGTTAAAAATTATACCATTATATCCATACACCCTTTACATGGATCAGCTGTTGCTCTGTATACATTAATACCCGCTCAGAGAACTAATTTTCAGCTACTATACACTGACATGTCACCAGAAATATAACAGTTCCATATCATTATCTAAGGCCTTTCCCTATTTTACTCACACATACCACCCAGGTTCAAAGAGATACAAGCCATCAACTGTAAATATGGGTAAAAGTGGATGAAAACCAACACTTACTTCAGCTGATACAGTGCAAGTGACACAAATTGAATCTACCCTCTCATCCAACAGGTACATTTAACAATCATTAACGAGTTCACATCTACTTCTGTAACTGCCTTACCATGACTGTCTCATTTATTACAGAAATATGAAGCTTGACGCACTCTAACATTTCTCACATTTTCAATACTGACGCTTCTACCAGTATTTTTTTCTGTACTAAGTGACAGTAGTCAGATCGGCCGCTGCTGTCAAAGTCTCGCAGACTGTCTGACACTGTTTGGTCTTTAATATGTAGCAATGGCACTTGCTAAAATTTGGCTCTTTTCACATACGCACATGACAAGCAGCTTATCCTTATTGTACCCTGGACTCAGTTAGTTATCACATTCTCATAACTCTACACTTTTCCACGTCCACCTTAGGACTTACTGTGGAAGCGGGACTGTAACCGTGCAATCACAGTATTTTTCTGGCCGCTCACATCTAGCTATGTTTCTAGGCAGCTCTGGTACTTGCATTGGATCCACACTTAGACTACCTGTCTTGGCAGACACTACGTTCATCATGAGGTCATAGATGTAGTCATACTTCCTACCATCAAATATAGGCTTTGCTATCCACTCCTGCTTGGCCTTGGGATACACTATTCTGTATCTCTTTTCACCAACTGGCCCGGGCGACTAGAAGGGCATCTAATCACTGAATGCTCCCTATTTTGATTTGCATTGTGGTCCAAGACCGCTAACATTGTTCTTGCTTTCATGCCTCCATAGCTAAAGTGTTCTAACTTTGGACAGTAACGACACAGCAATGCATGGAATACCTCCAGATTGCCAGTATGACAGAACTTTGTCGTCTGCTGCAGATCTTTTATAAACAGTGTGTTACTTACTATCTTGTGAAGTGCACTGTGGCACTCCCCTCCTTCCTCTAACCATTTCTTATCAGTCCCACGAGGTACTGGTACTTCATGTGGACATTTCACATATTTGGTTGCATTCAGTCACATGATATGACAGGGACAACCACTTCTCCATAAGTAATACTGGATCACCCTCACATGTTGCTGTACACCACCACAAGTGATTACAAATACTGCGGCACCATGGCAGTAAATCCTCTTGTCCTTTCTGTTTGGCAGCCAGCATTATTTTTTTTCGAATGCTTTTGCACATGTGCCAAATGTCAAACTGATGATCTATGTCAGTGAATTGAGTACGCATTAGTAATGCTTTACCCCGATGCCTATCTGTTGCTACTACTCCGATACTCACACCTTTACTAATTAAATTTCTCATGCACCTCTCAAAACCTATCTTCTCAAGTCCCACTGATGCCACCCCTTCACAGACCTGCTCCACAGCAAAATCCAGTATGTATCCTGTGTCTAAATCCATCATAGTGTAGGTACAGTACTTAGCAGAAAATCCTGGACTGTCACAGCGTCCATCACCACCTAACCTTATCAGTCTCCCTTCAGCGTCCTTCAACAGCTCCTTCTGCTGCTCATGCCAATGGAATTGCACAACTGGGAAAAGATATTGGCTCTGTATGTCGTAGTATGTCGTCTTTCCTATGAATTCTACACCTATGTAGGCACAAAACCTTGATATGTGTGCATAAGTAGTACCGCTAAACAGTACTGCGGCAGCACTCATTAGGTTGCCTGCTGGCATTCGACCAAGTAGTGGTTGGCTTTCCCAGCTTAGAATTTCATGTCCATTAAAGCAGGACACTTTAACACAAACAAAAGTTCCAAGTATGGTCTTCTTCTCAATTTCACAAGCTGCTGCCCTGCACACTGGACATATAAGTTTCATCAACAAGTTATCGAGGCATGCCTCGAAAACAATGAATTTTTTTTGTCCAACTATGTCTTCCTCCACTGACAATTCCTGGAAAGAATCATCCGCCTCAGACTGAGACATGCTTATGGAGGATTCTCCCCAGTCTGGGTCTTCCAGATTCTCATTACCCATATTTGATGTACTTACTTCAGACATACAGTCCTCACTACTGTTGTCACTACACATGCTGCCCTCATTTTCTTCTTGGACTTGCACTACTTCAGTGCAAGACTGTACCACTGAATGATGGTTACTCACACTCTCTACATTAGTATGACATACGTCCTCTTCTGTGCTTTGCTTCAAAGCATTTCTATTCTGTATGCATTTTGACACCTTACTGTAATTGTGATCTACAAATGTTGGCACGACTATTTCTGGAAATTGAACAGCAACATTATGGCTTTGGATCAACTTAGCTTCTGATTTGTTACTACTACTTTCTTGCATATTGGCCTGTATTCCTATACTTACTGCAGCCAGCATATTTTGGGTCTGACAGGACTTATTCTTCAACTTACCTGTTTTTCTCAATCCACTAATCATTACCTCACTGTTGTCCACAACGACCTCTGAGCACACTGTTCCAAGTTCCATCTCCACCTGTTTAGAATACAAAGTATAGGCATCCTTAGCACTGTATTTCAGAATTTATTGTCATACATTACAATTAGCATACACAATAAGGCCGAGTACATATTAAGCCTTGTAGCATTTTCATGGCTAAAAAGCAACCTTTTCACTGCCACAGGTCAGTGTAGGTATGTCGTAATGAATCATGACAATCATGTTACGGACTGATGTGCTGTGAATATAACTTGAGGGGCATTCATGCTTGTAATGCTTGTGCTGTGGTGGCCATTTACAATAACATCACAAACAGTAAGACTTATAATAGCTGTCCGGAGTCACAGTCTTTCTAACTTGGTCATTTCGACACCTGCACTTCTGGTTGCATATCACACCTGATTTACAACTTCTCAGCTGAAATACACAACAACCACAACTGAAGCTTCCATTCAGTTGTCTGGCATGTCCTCAGACTGACATTGTAACCTACCAGCCCAACAATTTCAACAGAAATGCACGTCTGAAATTGCTACTGTCAATATATTGGATACATGCAGCTATGCTACACTCGTCCTTGTCATATCCCTTCATTATTTTTGCATACTGTCTGCTCTCTTTTGTGGGACAAGCTGACCATGGACAATGCGCTACAATGACGGGACCAGGTGCCAAGGGATGTAAATAAAAAGGTACACTACAAAACCCGAAAGAGAATCGGGTGATTACTGATTCACAACCCAAATGAATCACTGCACACTGATATCATCTGCATTTTCTCAAATGTACTAATTGGTACATATCACTTACATAAGCAGAATCCATGTAAACACTGCGATTCTGCTCAGTAACGTCCTTCTGCATTCCCTCACAGCGATCATGCTCCAATACTGATGCAGGCTGCTGTTAAGCCAAATGGAGAACAATTAAGATTTAGATATTGATGTATGCATGGCCATCCTTTTATGTATAGAGACCCTTTAGGTTTGTAGAATGTGTCAGTGCCTTGTCTTTATGTACCCTCTTCTACCAAAGTGGGCCATACTCAACATTTTTACCAAAGTACTGTGAATTGGTAACCAGGATTGTACAACTTACCCTTTCTAACAGACATTACTTCAGCATGAGCTCTTCACACCAAAAGAGTCCTACACACCCTCCTCTTTCCGTTATCTCTACATGCAAAATTCCATTACAGGAAAGTGTAAATGACAAGACTCTTATCACCTTAACTTTTGGTTCATCAGAACATCCATCCTGTAAATGCACATTTTATTTTGATTTAACTACTCATACTTACAAGCCTGTGCAGAGAAATGGATAATCACTGAGATGTACAACTGATAATCAACTGGACCCTAGTCAGTCACATATCTATTTTCCAATTATCTAAAAATTGAAATTTTGCGCTATCTTTGTGCAATGCATTATCACATTTGTACTGCAATCACCCCTTACTTATAAACCATTCTTCCAAAATTTAAAACGGGACTGCATAGCCGCATTTCAAGTGTACTTTTGCCAGATGCAACTCATTTGATTTACCTGCATATTACTGCTTCCAGCTGTATCCTCCAAATGCTCTTGTATGGGCTGTGGTTCTGACAGCAGGTCCTCCAGAAGCTGCAAAATACAGGAGAACAACTTCATATACTACACTTTAAACTTTAATTGACACAGTGATCTTGATGCACTTGCAAGTGCATCTACAACAGTAACATTTCTGCACACCTTTTAGGTCACAAATACAAGTACAACATTAATATTTGTGCACACCGCTGATGTGGTACAAATACAATAAAATACGTAAGAAACAAATCTGTATCTCCACCTGACTTTAGACTACAGGTAATGTGATATTTCACATTAACTTCAATAAGTAACTAAAAAGCGACATCATCCTTAAGAGTGACTATATACAAGCCCGGTATTGCTTAGTGGTCTTTAAGCTTGATTGCTCAATACTGGTCGTTGGACAGTAGTGTCCAGACATCTTTTAACAGTAGTTGTTAATGTAACAGCAGACATACCTTTCTTCGCATATTCCGATCAATACGTTTCACCGAACTATTCCGAATGTGTTTTTGGGCAAAGTCAAACATCGTTGGTAGTGCATTGGCCTTCAATATACGACGAGGTCTACGTGGTTTCATGGAATCTGGCATCAATTCATAGCGGAAGTCTAACTCGAACATATCTTCCGTAAAATGACGAGAACACAGGTAATGCTTTGGGGGATTGCTGATTATCTCAGCCTTAACAAACTTGATAATGTCACCAACATCTGTTCCACATCTACGGACCCACATTGTGCATAGTTGTGCATCCCGCGGAAATCGGTGGAAGGACATCCCTTCGGGCATGCGCCCTCTTCTGGTCTGACAGCCATAAGCCAAACACTGCGGCATTCTGTCAAATCCTTGTGTAGAATAGTGATTAACCTAATAAAAAACATTTTTAATTATTTATAAATCCATGCAGTTATTGAATGAAAAGTTACACAACAATATACTGTAAAACAGTACATATTGACTGCATCACATAACTTTAAACAAAATATATCTCACTGCTGCAATGCAATATATGGCTATCTGTAAATAGAAATATAAAGTGATTGTTAGATGAGCCCATTTATACAAAAAAAATTTAATGTCCCTGACTACACCATCACAGAAACGCAAGATGTACTATGAATACATAACAGTTTGGTGGAATACACCCGGCCATGTATTCGCCTCAAGGTCTACTAAAAATTTTACAAGCCACAACTGCTTTTGTGGTGGTCGGTATGGGTGTGTGTGTGTGTGTGTACCTCACCACTTCTTATCAATCGCTCTTGAACTGACGCCCTTTGAAGCCATAGCTTTCAGTTAACTACCTTACGTAATCCGGCCTTAGTAATACAGCTGGACTAAGCCTATTTCAGTTATTTGGTCATAATCGCAGAGTAAATCAATGCCTTGGCAATTTTAAACTGGCCTGCATATAAAGTACCATCATTTCTAGCAGCCTGAAAGACCACTACAACACACTCACACACCCTGAATTGTCAATATGTTGTACTACACATTCTGTCTACAATATTTCAGACCAATGAGCTGTCACCCATGATTGGCTTGCGTGTGCATTCACATATTACAGCAAGGACAAAAGCAGACTAGGCAATGACAATCGTACTTCGCAACCTCCCTTAACCCCTTTTGTCAATCGGCGAAATATACTCAGCAGTGCAGTATCAAGGCATCATACAATGCCAGTACACATGTAACTATGATATTACAGTTGTCATCACTTGTGCCTGACTTCAGAAACATATTTAAAATGTTAAATTTACTTCACAGATGTACATCACAGTACACAAAACTGTAAAACGGGTCTGGATTATGTCTATAGTGAACGTGTCATGTCCAATGCGACATTATGGACACGGACACATTTCCGCATCAGTAGTCAACTGCATTGACTCAATACAGCAGTGTACTTAGGTAGGCATCAGCTATACATGTCCACAGTCTCAACTATTACCAGTATCGTCATGAGCCATAGCCATGGTCTGATAAGGCAGTAATACCCATATGTACGTTGGTGACATGATGTATGGCAGGACCATAATTGGCTCTATTGTGTACACTGCCATCAAGCAGACCACACATTACCTACAATGCACAACTTGCATGCAATACACCCAAAGTCAGTATTTGCAAATAAACATGACTAATCCATCTTTACCTTTCCAGTACATCAGTTATTCACACTGTCTGCTTCAAATAATCGTAAGTCAAAACATTTTAAAAATATTTAGAACTTTTATTGCCATCGACAAGCACAGGACATTTTACACTTTCATACATCCTTAGAGCAGAGAAACATAATGTTCCGGGGTCCATTATAGACAATGAATAGTCATTCAACTTTCATTACACCAATGTGTGCTCGTTACTCTGGGTATACCCAAAACCCATCAAAAGGCAGGAAACCAACATATTCGTTGTCGTCTTCAGGGAATTTTTGTCGTATACGTGACACTACACATGCTGGAATTACAACTCTGTTCCCACGTCCGAGTCTTCGATTTTCAAAATCCATAGCACATAAGCACGGTATGCCACCACACGGTACAACCTGTCAAATCACAACACCTATTATAGCAACTTACACCTCATCATGAATTCATCACAAGTATCAAAAAAACATTCTGTTCACATTTCCAGTTAGGACTATGACTTGTTTGTGTGGGCTACCTGCAACAAACAATTGGCCAACATAGAAATCTTCACTTATCACCGAAATCTAGACAACGGATAATATTTTCCAATCTGACCCTAATACGTAAACGTTTGACTGCAGCATCAGTTTTACACCTTTCTGCAGTAAGTTACCAATGTATGACCACAACCTAGTCATTTACCTATAATAGCTGGAAAGGAAGTCACCATGCTTTTCTCTGGCTATGAAAGTTAACCTGACATAATTGGTGTTGTTCAAAAAAGTAATGTTCATAGAGTGCAAGGTAAGAAATAGCACCACGTAAATAGCACCGGTGAGTATTTATGTGCTGTAACAACAACCATCTTCGAATCAGACACTTTTCCCTTACCTATTGGTCCACTGTATGCTGCGTGATCGCCTTGTAACGTAGTGCATTGACCGCAGAATCAATTCCAGTACAAGTGGCGTTAGGCACGCCATTTCAAAGTCTGTGTGATCAGTGATGCACACTGGCTGAACAGCGAGTTCTAGCTGAGCAATTTTGGCACGTGCACGATGGGACGATACACAGCAGTAGCACTCCTGTGGCGTATTCATTAAAACACACTTTTCACACGTGCACCAAGTCATGCTCTGGGTGTTCTCTTCATGTTCTTCTAAATCACTGCTTCCATTGCTATCTCGGCGTCGTTTTGGTCTTCTTTCTCCTGGTGCATATTCGGGTTCAAAACTGAAAGGAACTGGACCGTGCATATTCATCCCGAACATCACGCCAAATTATTCTGTGAAGTGCAAAAAGCAACAAATTGTCCATTGAAACATGACATCAATCCAGTTGCAGAGCAGAGATGCATGGCATTTCCCAATTTCAATCACTGCGGAAGCATTCCACATTTTAAGCATGAACAGGGAAACATGACATGTGTAAGCTGATGAAACGTGTGACTACAGTTTCACGTACTATGCAAGTTTCACCATAGACAAGTAGACTAAATCTACACTGTGATTTCTGAATTTTTCCTATACATGTACTGACTGCACAGCACAATACAAAAATAGTTACAGTATCACTTTAACTTTGAAACACAATTACCACTCACAAGATGAAGCACAATTACCAGTCAGAAGCTGATGATGACACAGTCATATCCTTGTATTGCTGCTATAATCAAGTTATTAGGTTTGACAAAAACGTAACTTCATGGAGTCTATGATGGACTGGCAGAGACAGTAAATGGGTATAGGTTTGGAAACCATGCTTTTTCGGAACAGAGTAGGTGATGGTAAGCGTCAAAACTTTATGTATGGCTGAGTTGTCAGCAAGGGTGGAAATGCATGCAGTGATGTCGTATGCCAGTTTAACAAGTTTTATGTACATGACAAACACAAGAAAACACAATTAAAAAAAATTAAGCAAATTGTCACTCAACCGTGCTTCAGGACATTTACCTGTACTCTGACATTCCCCTATAGTTAACCAAAGCAACGGTTATAGGTATTCACGGCATTGCTTTACTGTCAAGCAGAGTTAATAACATTGTAACTAGTACTGTTTGTCCAAGAACAACATATACCGCCATCTAACCCATTTGGTTAGCAACATTCAGGGTTGCTCGACAGATTTCGTAGTCAACTGAATGCCGCAAGATACTACTGGAAAGGCCAATGCAGACACTCTGCTGTCTGGATGCATTGATTCCAGTGTTCTAATTCCCTGACAGATACGATGATCAACGAGTACTGGCTGTAAACATAGGGGATGTGTAGTCCACCAGTTACCATGACGCATATTCAAATTGATAAAAATAGTAGGTGTGCTATCCACAACCATCGTGGTATACAAAAAACAGAGGCTAATAGTGTCAGATACCAATGATTTCTGCTCTTGTCAGAGCTAAACACTCACTTGGTCACTAAATGATCAACACATGCCATGCCGTACTAAGTTATTAGTAGGGTTAATGCAGTACATATTGATCTTCACCACTCAACTGGCAACAGAGCTTTCCATGCCCCCACCCCATTATCCATGACAACTGAGACAGACCCAAGAGTACATTAACTGATTTTATTTATTTTACATGTGTTATGAAGCCTGTGGCTATGTCATATTGCTGTGTACTGACCTATGGACCGATTACTTGTGTCACTACAGACAAACACTTAAATTAACCAGTCAAACAACTTTTTCTTGCATGCGTGGTCAGCACATTTATTTACATACCAGGAGTACTGAGCACCGTAGTTTTTGCAAATATTACAGACTCTGTCAAATTATGTAAAAATATATCTAGTCCACTGTCACTGAGGTGAACATGGTCAATCCGGTATAACTCTGGCCGAGCATTAATAGCATTATGGTGAATCACAGATCCTTTGCACATCTCCATTTGTCCCCACATGAAACCATTGTGCAGTCTTCTGATTTTATCAATGGCCTTAGCGGTACGTGCGCCCTTCCAAACCATCCTTTGTATGATGTCTGACCATACGATATGTAGATTAGGCCACCATGTAAGCAGTCTCCACAAAATTTTCTTAATTTCAACTTTCAGATCCACAAGGGGGCATGTGGTCAGGTCATTTCCTCCCAGATGCAGTACTAGGATATCTGGTTTTTCTGCTCTGCCGTTTTTCTCACGCAGGCAGCTTAGCAGACCATCCCACTGCAAGCCTCTTTTCCCGACCCACGACACCTGAATTTCGGACTCACTTTGCCACAGATTGTTGGCTCCTATTTCTAAAGCTCTTCTCGCTGACCAGTGCACGTAGGAATGGCCACATATCCACACCTGGATAGGTCTCTGAGGGACACCTAAACCAACACAGATCATGGTGTTATCAACCCACTCATGTGACCATTACAGTATGAGCATTCAAAAAGAGAAAGCAGCTCAACTCAATACAATACTGACCTTCCATCTGCATGCCTTGCTTCACTGTGCATGTATCTGGTTCCATCACAGTACCCACACTGAAAGAATTGAAAGTAATACTGTTACCAAGCGTTCTTCGTTTATGTCCCTGACAAATGATGTCAGTGTTATAGTGGAACACCGCTTTCTCAGCACAAAAACAGTCTCTTAATTTACAGTTAATACCGGCTACCTTCCTACACATGAAAATCATTAGCTGTTGGCAGCCAGGGTTGAAAGGGAATATTAGAAACCCACAAACCAGCAGCAGGCAAATTCTGTAGTTATACACTGCCCACAGTAGTAAGAATCTGGCTATGTGTCAAATACAGTAAGCAGTTTGAAAATGCATAAATACAGATATACACACAAGTATGGTAGACGTACATAAATGCGCATTAGTCAGCATACCCAAACAGAGGCAGGTCGAAAAAATATATACATATTTCTTGACAGGCATATCTTGTAACATAATACATATGGTGATTGTGTTACAAGTACCATATATGTAAATATGTGTAGCTGTCTCTCTCTCGGACTAAAGGTGGGTGGCGGTGCTCTGATAGAATTAAAAACATTGAGATGCATTGAAGTTTTAACCTGTGCTTAAATTTTTGGACACATTCAACCATTTTTAAAGGCAGGCACACAACTATCAACACCACATGAATCATAAAGGGATCTGGTACCACAAAGCCATTTACGAAGGTGAGAGAGGACTATCATGTCTAATTACTCACCTTTTGACAGACAAGAGAAGAGCCAAGATTACTCAAAATAGGAATGAACAGCAGAGACAGACAATTTGGAAGCCAAGCTGCCTCACGAAAGGTTGAATACCAGGATGTCAGTTAGGAGGATGAGAGAAGTCTTTCATGTGGAAATAGTCGACTGAAGACAGAAAACTGTAAATAAAGGATGAACATTTTGCTATTGTTCACTTCAAACCACTAAAGATAGTAGGGGTTAAAGGAGAGCTAATACCTCAGGAAAGTCTTGCATTTGCACCTCAGTTAAATTGTTAAATGTAGAAAATGCTTGATAAGCTGCTTAATGGTTTTTGAAAAGTCCTTCACAGCAGGAAATTACAGCAAAGTCAATAGGATGCCTATGTGTCTGCAGACAGTGGCCTAGCAGGTGTCCATCACTGAAGTTTGAGACTGAATGGCATTTACAATTACTAAAATAAATAATGATATGCACGAGAAAAGGTAAATCCCAGTAACAGCAGGGGTTGAAGGAGAGGTAACACCGCAGTAGAATGATTGATATGCAGCTTAGGGATAACTGTTACTGTGTAGTAAACGCTTTCTAAGCGGATAAATGTTTTTTGAATAGTATTTCTCAGCAAGTCCAAAAGATGACAGTGTCTGTAGACTGTCACTCCACCTCTAACTCAAACCCTGCCGCAATACACCAGGCAAGCCAACTACTACCTTTCTCATTGTATCTGCAGACAGCATCACCTTCCCCATATCTGTACTTATAAAGAGTTACGTTCAGGAATTATATGTCTTTTCCATGGGGCGTTTTGCCTTCAACATCACCCTAAGCAAAGGTGGAAATAATACTGACACCACAAACTCAAGGCCTATCGTCACCCGTCCTCCTCCGCCTCATAATATACCGTACAACGTAAAAATCAGCAATAGGTACAGACTATTGCAACCTCCATTAAAGCTATTTCACATGAATTTAAAAAAAGGCTATATCCCTGAGGGATGGAGATCAGCCAGCATGATGCCCATACATAAGGGGGGGGTTCCAAACATGAACCACAGATATTACAGACCCATCAGTCTAAGCAGCCTTTCTTATAAAGCCATGGAATGTGTCATTTCCAACATCATAAATCTAGACTATGAGAATCAATTTACTTGAGCCACAACAATTTGGTTCTGTTACCGGTCGGTTTTGCCTTCTTAGTCCTATAAATTCCTCAGTGCAAGCTTGAATACAACTGTTCAGATGGCTTAACTCATGCCAGACAAAGTAATTCAATTGACAACATACTTTGAACAAGTTGGACCAAAAACCCAGCTATCTGCAAGAGAAAGTCTGTAGGCTTTGGGGTTCATGGCAACCGGCATTGTACTAATTCTATGTGAGAGTACATATGAGGAAACTTCAATGGTACATAAAAACCTTATGGAGTCAACATTGACACAGCCTGGAAACAATGATTCCTCTCATCCCCTGATTGCAACAAGACTTCTCGGATCATTACAAAGCAGACCCTCCACTCTTTTCTCATTGTAGTAGGAATGTTTGTGTTAAACATCTTTGTATCCTGTATAAAAAGGGTTAAAATGTGAAACTGCATTGCGTGCAAAGATATAAGCTAAAATGAGTTGTTTTTCTGGAAAAGAAATTGCTGACCAAAAAGGAATGCACAGATGCTGCCTTGGTCCAGGCACAAGCCTATCTTGTGACTGACCTCTGAACAAGGAAGAATGTATAGATGTTACCTTGGGGTAGGCACCAGCTTATCTTGTGTCTGATTTGTGATCATCTAAGACTCCAGTGAGTGAATTTATAGCCTTGACTTAAATGCCTTGTCTAGTAATCACCTGCTGTGTACGTGCAAAGAGTACTATAAAAACCCATGTAAAATGTACAGAATTAAGACTGCTCAAATACCAAGTTCTTTGTAGCATGTCTCCATGCATGTAGCAGGTCTCCATGCATGTAAAATAAACCTTTTTTGGCTTACATTTTATCTGCGTGATTCTTCCAGTATATGTTAAGAGTGTTAAAAATCTCTGGACACTCATCCCCTGGTAAAGCAGTACCTCAGAGGGTCCAAAAATGTACAGTCTTCCCGGAGAAACCAGAATCCTGCATGTGAACTCAATTTGGTGTTGGAAAAACTCATCCTACCTCCATTTGAACCAGCAGCTACTGCAGATATAAAATATTTTTCTTGGAAGACTCTCTTTCTTTTGTCATTTACTTCGGCTACAAGGTTTTCAGAAGTACACTCTCCTTTGGCAGTCACTTCAGCTCAAAGTACTTCAAACTACAGGCTATCATGGCAGTGGACCCTTTCATTATCTTTTAGCCTTTGACGGTGGCCCTCAGGACCAATCCTTCTCCTATATGTTAACTCAGTAGAGCTAAATATATAATGTATTACACCCTCTAAATGTTTTCCAATGTTCAATACAAATCCTGAGTTATTTCCTTGGTTACATGAAATTATGTTTTTTGATGGCACTGCCAGGGGAGGATGGACATGGTCATCAAGGGGGGTGTGGGTGGAGACAGCTGTGTCCTGCTCAGGTCTCTTAACAAAATCTCAAACAGTGTCTCAAAGTGAATTGGCTATGCCCATGTACCAACCCTAAGTCAGTTAGATAATGAAAACATTTTCGGTAATTATCATACATTGTAACTACGTCACCAAGCACTGCTTTCAATCTGATGTCTCTTACTTTACATTGTGTCTGTCCTTGAGAATTGTGAGTCCCTATTAGGGAACAGTACTAAACCATTGAAAATAATCACTTTGTTTTTATAATTGTTTGCTAAAATCTGTGTAATCAATGTTGAGAAAGCATTTACATATGCGAGATATAGCATTTTTGTTAAATTTGTAAAGCAGAGACTGACAACTATCAAGTGAACCTGAATCAGAAAGGACTGAATACTAAGAAGCCATTTAGGAAGGTGAGAAAGGTCTTTCATGTGGAAATATTCCAGTGGAGACAGACAACAACGAAGCCAAGGTGACTGTGAAATAACTGAATAACAAAGACAGACAACTACCCAGCTAAGGTGACTCTGAAAGGATTGAATACCAGGGAGCCAGTTAGCAAGGTGAGAGAGGTCTTTCATGTGTAAATACTCAATTGGAGACAGATAACTATAAAGAAAGGAGCAGAACTTGTCTTCACCTCAAGGCATTCAGCACAGTCAGGGGTTGAAGGACTGCTAACACCTCTTGACTAATTATCATTTTACCCTAAGCATGCATATGTAGTTGTGTAGTAAATGCTTTCTCAGCAGATTAATGCTCAGTGAATAGTACTTCACAGCAGGAAACAAAGCAAGTGAAGAATATGCCTGTGTCTGGAGATAGTGGCCCATCGACTGGTAGTGTCTGAGGCTTTAGACTAAATGCAATTTGCATTTCCTTAAATAATGACGTCCATGATAAAAATCAAGATGCAACACAAGGAAGCTGTATACTTTGTCAGTACTGGCAACATGTGGACAAATGCCAGGTCCAAAACTGATGTTGACCCAGGTTAATGAAAACTTTGGTAGTCACAGGTATGTGCAATTGTACAGACGTTGATGTGCCATTTGCCCGGCTGAACAATAGTGCCACGATTGGCTGTATGCACACTGCCAACATGTGTCACATTGCAAACATACTACAGTGTTTCACCAGCAAGCAGTCTTATGATGTGAATGAAATGATCCCAGAAACTACAAGCCTATTACTATGAATAGTCTAATATGGAAAGCAACAGACTGAATTCACAGGGAAATGTTTTGTTCAAAGGCACTGGGCCAAACTCTGTTTAGCTGATTTGAGAAGGCTATGTCTACATAACTGGTTAGACTTGAAGTCACTAAGGCAATGCACATAGGGTAAACTGTGCTCACAGGAACACCAACCTGGACCTGGCTAAAACATTTGATACAATATCCCACTCAGTTAAAGCTGACAAAATCAATGACTTGGCCGTAAAACACTACATATCTGAGACAGGGACATAAAAACATAATTGAAAATCAAAAACAAGGCATTTCAAGCAGCTGGCAATTGTAGTTCCATGGAATTTTTTATGCCACGTCATTACATACAAGGATACTACACTTGTTTAATTTACATTACCTTGCACTTCTACAAACACACTGGCCAGATTTCTAAGGCCTCTATGAAGACTGTCGATATGGCTCTTATTATTTCCCCTCATGGCAGAATGTTCCAATTTAGACTACCCCTCTGTGCTAGTGTCTGTCCAATGCTATTCCCATTCCACTCTGATCTTGTCTCCTGAACCTAATTGATTTCTTTGAATGAGTCTACAGAGCCGTGGATGAGGGTAAGACAGTCCACACAGCCGATCTGGAACTCGCCAAGGCCTTTGACACCACCCCATACTCTGGAATCAGAGATAAACTTACTACGCTGGGCATTAATCCCTACATCACTCTATGGGTTGCCAACTGGCTTACTGACAGAACCCACTCGGTAACAGTAGCTGACTCCAAATCCAGATCCAGACAATTGACAAGTGGAGTACCTCAGGGTTGAATCCTGGTACCGCTCTTGTTTGGCATCTAGTTTGCTGAAGTACAGGCCAACACTAAGGGACTCTGGCTAACAAAGTTTGCAGATGACTGCAAACTGGGAGCCATAATTGAATCTCCAAATGATATGGATACTCTACAAAAGGGCATTACAGAAACAGATGCTTGGTGCCAGAGCCATGTACTCCTGCTGAATGCCAAGAAATGTATAGTTATCCCCTTTGGGAAAAAACATGTACCCATGAATTACCACTTAGGTGGAAGTACACTAAACACCGAAAGTGTGGTAAGAGACTTATGGACACAGGTGGACAGTGGTCTCAACTTCAATAACCACATTGCCACAACAGTCAGGAAATCCTTCCATGTGGCACATCTCATCAATAAGGGCTGTTCATCAAGAAAAAAAATAGTTCATTGTCCCACTGTACTCATCCCTCATTAGACCCATTATGAATGGGACGGAATAGATTTTCAATGGAGGCACAGGGAGAAATGCTCCAGATGCATGTCTTTGGAATGTGGAAGGAAACAGAAGCACCTGGAGGAAACACGCACTAACATAGGGTGGGCATGCAGACTCGGCACAGAAGGCAGCCCAGCCGAGAATAAATCCAGAGGACCTTTTGCTCTGATGTGACAATGCTAACCGCTTCACCACTGTGCCACCAAATAATAAATGCATTGAGAACAGCCAAAAGATCAATAAGTAAATAGACAAGGTAGACCCCAAGGCACAGCGGTAATAAAGCCACATTTCAAAGAACTTCATCGACAGTGTGCATGTGCTCACGATGTCGGAGTGGGTGCTTTGTTCGGGACTTCCGTTCCCATGCATACTACAGACATGCAGGTATGTGAAGTGGCAATACTCAATTTGTCTCTAGTTGAATACATAGTAGGTAAGTGCTTGAGTGAGTCTGAGATGAAATGGTATCCCATAACGTGCCGTTTCCTGCCTTATATCCACTGCTTGCTGGGACAAGTTTGATTCCCTGCAATCCTGATATGGACAAAACAAGCAACATGAATGAGCAAAAACCTCTACCAAGCCTATCTAGTTACAACATCAACAAAATTGCGTGTACATTCTTATTAAGAACTGAATTACTGTGTCAGTATTAGGTAACTCAGCTTAGTTTCCACCTGGCATGCTTGATGTGTGAAATCAGCATGACCTCCGTCTGTCCACATAGGTTTTCTCAAGAGTATCTAGTCTTCGCCCACATCTCAGTGATATACAGAGATGTGAACTGGCAAGCCTCAAAGTTGCTCAAAGATAACCATTTCATGTGTCAGTGACTGTGTCTGGAAGTCAAATATACACACCATGTAAAGGACTGACATCCAGTCCAGAATTGTTCCTCTGCCTTAAGCTGAACTGCTTCCCAGGATGAACTTCAACTACCCAAAGGGCATGAACAGCATTAAGAGGCATCATGGAACAAATGTATGAAATTAAAGGAAAACTGGATGAGATCAGCAAGACTCAAAATGTGATCAGGGAAGGCTCAGATCACCCAACTTTGTCAATGCAAAAAAGTTACGAGGTTGCCAGTCCACTATGATAATATACCCCTAGTGATCTACATTAGGCCTGCTCATAAAACCGCATATTGATAATGAACATTTGCTTACTGTTCAATAGTAACCCCTTATTAAAAGTAACAATTTCTTTGGAATACCGTAATGTACATTCTGACACTTTTCGTGTTACATTTTCTATTTTCTACTTCTCTGCATTGATTATTGCTACTTGATATTCTGCTTTTCCTTGACTGAGCCAAACGATGCTCCATACACATCAAGTCTCTACGCCAGTCAATGTATTGTAAATAAAATTAAATCACCACACAGCCCTGCCCTCAGGGCAAAGTCGGGGCATGACATTCTATGACTTGATTTAATAGATCAGCAGCACATGTCTTCCACCTCAAACAGGAGGGGGCATTAGGTCTGATTTTAATTTTTGCCACCTATCGCTGCTTACATCTTACTCAAATAAAGTTTCAGGGGCTTCAGTATGCGCTAGGCCAGAAACATCCTGTCATTTTCTTCCTGCGCTCCATCTTGGGCCAGGATTTTCTTTGCAGACTCTCTACCCTCTTGTTGTTCTCAATGAGACCTGCAGTACATGGAACCACCTCTCTAAGCCTCTAATCTGCACTCTGATAATCAATTAACATGAGCCACAACAATTTGGTTACGTTACCGGTAGGTTTTCCCTTGTTAGTCCTATAACTTCCTCGGTGAAAGCTTGAATACAACTGCTCAGATGGCTTAACTCATGCCAGACGAAGTAATTCAATTGACAACATACTTCCAACAAGTTGGACCAAAAACCCAGCTATCTGCAAGAGAAACTCTGCAGGCTTTGTGGTTCATGGCAACTTGCAATCTACTAATTCCATATGCCAGTCTGCATCTGAGGAAACTTCAATGGTACATAAAAACCTTATGGAGTCAACATTGTCACAGCCTTGAAACAATGATTCCTTTTATTCCATGCTTGAAACAAGAGTTCCTTTGGTGGGCAGACGCATGTCACCAAAACAAGGGACTGTCATTCATTCTACCCCATGCCACCCTAACATAAGACGCATCAGACTATGCTTGGGGGGCCTATCTGGCCGTGAGATGCATTCAGGGCAAATGGAGCCCAAACCAATTGCATCTACATATCAACCTAGAAACAAATGATAGCTGTACAGAATGCTATGCCAGCCTTCAAGGACTTCCTTCATCCAGGACAACTACTGATAAAGACAGAAAAGAATACCATTATGTTGTACATAAGCAAGCAGGGGGCACCCACTCCTGCCCCCTTTGCAGACCAGCCATGGCCTTGTGGAACACAACCTTTACTTAACTACATGTTCACGATCAATTCCTCCCAAGAAAGCCAAAAACTCTGGCAGACAATCAAAGCAGACATCTTATGGACACGCACATATGGAAACTGGAACCCAAAGTCTTCATCATGTTAACACAAAAATGGTGAAGCCCAGACATACATCTATTTTACTGTCCCCAAAACTATCATTTGGAAAAATTCTGCACAAGAACTGATCACAAAAAAGCATGGAAAGTGGATGCTCTATCCTTCAGCTGGAATAAACAGTGTATGCCTTTATCCCTCTGCCTCTACTCTCCATGGTCTTACTATAAGTCAGACAGGAAAAAACATTTTTTCCCTACTAGCCTAAATAATGGTGAAATGTATACATAAGCAACTAATGCAATACCTTACACAGAATAACTCACCATCCAACCCCAGCATGGTTTCAGACCATACCATAGCACCACCTCAGCCCTCCTTTCCTTTACTACTGCCATAAACCAAAACCGGACTGACAATAGGTAACCTCCGGCCTCTGTCTTGACCTATCAAAAGCCTTTTGACATGGTCAAACACAAACTTCTCATTCTGTCACAAAAATCTCTTTCTCTCGACAAGCCTGCTATCCAGTGGTTCCAGTCCTAACTGACTGGTAGGGAAATCTCTCCAGCCAGCTAATTCTCACACTTGGCGTCCCTCAAGGGTCCGTACTAGATCCACTACTCTTCTCTATTTTTTGCTACAACCTTCACACTGCTATACCTAAAGGTGCCTGCAGTCAATATGCAGATGATTCCAGTCTGATCTGCTCAAACACCTCCCCAACCGAACTGCAAACCTCAACCCAAAATAAATTTAACAGTACCGAGAACTGGGTCACCAACCAACGCCTACTTCTGAACCCCAATAAAACAAAACTTCTACCCCAGTAGTAGATCTACCACAGTTTCATTCTCTGTCACATCTAACAATGGTACCACTATTTCCCCAGATCATCACACCAAACTGCTAGGGGGTTATTGCAGAAAATATCAAATTGGACCTACAGGTCAACAAAACCATACTGACCATCAATAAGAAGCTTGGCTCACTGCATAGAAACAATACATTTTTGTGGCTACAACTGCCCAGCTTTATTCAATTCAGTCAAATCTTAATAGCACACAAAAATTTGTACCACATTGAGGATACCCCCTCTCCTCAAAATATTATTAAGCCATATAACAACCTGAGATGCCTACGGGCAGCCGATAAACTACTGGAGCAAACACACAAAGCTAATAACTCTGCTGGTGAATCCCTGTTTGCCAACTTCACCTGGAATTAGTTGCCAAAGTATATAACCCAACATTACTACAAAAGTCTCTAAACAAAACCTCAAACAGTATTTCAAAGTGAATTGGCTATGCCCATGTACCAACCCTAATGAAGTCATAAAATGAAAGCATATTCGGTAATTATCATAACTTGTAACGACGTCACCAAGCACTGCT